>NW_024499117.1:258839-502448 GCF_017590055.1 Onychostruthus taczanowskii | reverse complement strand
TCGTTTCTCAGCCTCAGGCAAACGTATAGACCACTCTTGCTAAAGCCCTCAACCGAGATCACATTTGCCTGTCCACCTCCTCTGCATCTGACCCAATGTCTACCTGCCTTGTGGGGATTCCCTCTAAATCCTCTGAGTTACCACCAGCAATCACAACCCCTTCTTTATCTAATGAGACCCCACCAAGAACTCCCTCTTTTCCAGTACATAATCCGTTAGCCCTTTGGGCAAATTTAGTTCTCTGACTGACAATAGCAGAAAAAGAACCCCAAGAATTTGAGCTCCTCAGTTCTGCAAGAGCATTCTCTTGTGTTCAGTTTGCCTTTATGCCGAAGAACCAGGTAAATTTGTATCAGGAAGTCAAACAGTTTAAAGAAAACTACACAGCAAAAAATTGGTGTAAGAAAGTTTCCCACGTGGAAATGCCATCCACCCCTGATATGGCACCCGTGTTCTCCCTAAAGGGTTCTTTTCATTTGTGGTGACAGAGCGTGGGCAGGTATCCCCTCTCGTCTAACCGGAGGTCCATGTACCCTTGGCAAGCTGAGCCTGTTTACGCCCAACAAGACACAAATCGTGGATTGGCGAACCAAAACCAACACCCACAATTCGGCTCGCAAAAGGAGAGACTTAAGAGATTTAGACCCAAATTGTGATTCTGAAATTGTACATTGGTCCAAACCAAAAGGGGTTGCAATCACTGTGTTTTTGCCATGGGTGTCTGCAGCCAAGGCTCTAGGTGAATTATCGCACCTAGAGTGTAAGCAGGCCAACATTACATCCTCTGCATCCTCTGCACTTTCTGACCTCCTGTCAGATGAGGAAACAACAAGGCAGGCCACCCTACAAAATCGCGCCGCAATTGATTTTCTTCTACTACTACATAACCATCGAGGGTTATGTAGTAGTAGAAGAGTTTCGGGGCACCAGAGAGTGTTCCCCCCGCTGTCGGTCACTTTGGGGCTGCCCCCCCCGCTGTTTGCCGACCCGGGGCTGGCCGGGGTTCACTAGGAGGCACCCAGAGAGACGGAGACAGCTACTGATGAGTAGCAAGGCTTCTTTGATTTCTAGAGGTGATGTCTTTTTATAGTTCTATTATAATAATAGGGACTAACAGGGTAGATTTTGTTCTGACTCATCCTTTACATTTACTTTCTGTGTGCATTTTCTCCTGCTGTTTTGATGTATTTCCAAAAAGAAAACAGAATGGAAATGTATAGCCAGAAAATACAAAAGTATAACTAAAGTAAATTCAATATCAATGGTTAGAAATGCATTTTCTTTTTTTATTTTAAAATTTGATCCTCCATGAAAAGTGGTATCTGCAATTCATGTCACACGAAATTACTTTTTTTCTTGTAGTGTTTGAAATAGTATATAATAAATAGTTTTGAAAGAGGTATTTTCTTAATAATATAACTTTGTACTGGATTGTGTTCATTTTCCTCTTCATATGTGATAGTACAACTTAAGAAACTGCTAACCACTCATCATAAATTATAGACTTGTAAAGTTAATGTTGTTACAGCAATTAAGTACTTTGATCTGGACTAGAACATGTTAAGAAAGTCATTAGACAGATTTGCTGTGCATAATGAACATAAAAGCTATTTGTATATGATTCCAAAAAGGCAAACATTAATTGGAAGCAAAGTATAGCCTTGGGGTATTGCAGGAAGACTCTGATTTCAAGAAGATGATTTACTTGCTTTCTTTTACTGCCACTTTTTCTTTGAAATGAATTGAAATATGAAACTTTCAAAGATTGGTGAGTTTTTAGCCTTTAAAGACTGAATTTTAGCTTTTAAAGACCAGTGACAAAATGTCCAGCACACAGTCGGTTAAACACACCATGCAAGGGGTCAACAAGAGGTTTACAAGTAGGGCACCCTTGAACTATTCTGATAGTAATTTGGGCCACATTGGAGTGGCGACCTGTCGGTATTGGGGTTCTGCAGGGATCCTTCTTGGGCCCAGTGCTCTTCAGTGTTTTCTTAAACAACCTGGATGCAGAACTCAAAGGTACACTAGGGAATTCACCAAGAGTACTGGATTGGGAGGAGCTGTTGACTTCCTCAAAGGCAGAGGTCCTGGAGAGAGGCCTTGACAAATCAGAGGTCTGGGCAATCACCAGCCATAGGATGTTCAACAGGAAAGTGCTGGATTGCAGTATTCTTCACCTAGGGTCGGGCAGCCCTGGATGTACGGACAGACTGGGAAATGAGATCCTGGAAGGCAGTGGCATGGAAAGGGATCTGGGGACTGTCCTGGTCAGTGACAAGCCGAACAGGAGTACCCTGGCAGCCAGGAGGGCTAACCCTGTCCTGGGGTGCCTCAGGGACAGCATGGCCAGCTGGGCAAGGAAGGGGATTGTTCTGCTCTGCTCTGGGCTGGGGCAGCATCACCTTGAGTGCTGAGAACAGTTTTGGGTGCCACAACATAAGAAGAATTCAAAACTATTAGTGAGCAGCCAAAAGAGGGCTGTGAAGATGGAGCATGATTTAGAAGGTCATCTGTATGGGGGGGCTGAGGCCACTTAGTCTGCTCACCCTGGAGAAGAAGATACTGAGGACAGACCGCACTGCAGTTACAGCTTCCTCATGAGGGGAAGAGGGTGGGGTCAAGCACTGATCTCTTCTCTTTGGTGATTGGTGACAGGACCCCAGGGAATGGCCTGATGCTGAACTGGGGGCGGTTTAGAATGGGTGTTAGAAAAAGGTTCTTCACCCAGGGGGTGGCTGGGCACTGGAACAGAATCCCAAGAGAAGTGGTCACAGCACCAGTGGCGTTCACTAAGCATTTGAATAAGGCTCTCAGGCACATGGTGTGATTCTTCAGGTTGTCCTGTGCAGGGCCAGGAAATGTTTTTTTTAGGTCCATTCCAACTCAGGACATTCTGAGATTCTGTGATTTTTTCTGGGATTCTGTGATTTTTTTTTCTATGATTCTGCATCTGATGATTCAACAGCAGAATTGCTACATACAGGAAATACCATGCTGTTACTATAGGACACGAAATAACACGATATGGACATGCAGCTCTTCCAAGGTAAGAAAAGGTGTTTTTAATTTCTGACTCCAATGTTTATAGATTTCTAAAAGTGACAGTGAATTGGAGGGTGATAGTGCCACCACTCCAATGACACTGGACAAACTAACAGTCTATCAAATTTCTCCTCCTCTATAAAAGAATGTAAAACACTAAGATATTTACATAAATTTTGTAAGAAAGTTTGTTACAAGAATGTAAATATCAGAAGGCTTAGGATAACTTCAATAATCAGGGCGACACCATGCTAGTACCTAAAGTAGACTAATAATCTCCTTATTTTGGGGGTTTAGACAAAAATATCCTCTCTATTGTTTGGCACTGTTTATTAACAGTGGAAGTTTAAATTTTAAACTTACATAAACATATGTGATTATGGCCAAAATTTTGTCTTCATGTTAAAGTGGCACACTTCTAAAGCACACAAAGTAATGTTAATGATTCTTTCATTCAGATTTCTCTCTTTTCTTTTTCTACAGTGTTTGTATATATGCATGCATCACAGTCAATATTTTCAAATTGGAAAGCCTGTCTAGAAAAGAGAGGACATATGGGGGAAAAGCACAAACCAGATTAATTCTTCTACTTATTTTAAATAATATCTTTTTACAATATAAAAATAGTGCAGGCTGTCGTCTTTAAACTTGGCAACTCAGGAGAAGGAGAGCTTCAAAGCATTCTGGAGAAATAGTACTTACATCTCAAAACTATTCCAACACATTTATATAGGCTAAAAGTTGTTGCCTTGGAGATCATTAAAAAAATCATACAAATGAAGATACTTGAATGTGAGTGCAGAAGATATTTTTCACTATTTCACTATTAGAATATTCTGTGCCTTTTTAATACTGACAACTTGTCTGTGGTATAGCTGTTGTATTTTACAGAGGTTAAGACTTTGATCTGGTTTGATATGACAGCTGGTACATGGTTTCTATTTGCACTTCAGGATTATTTAAAATGTGCACCAAATACAGAATCTGGATCTATTTCTCCTCTAAAGCAGGCATCAGAGCAGATATAGATGGTGCAGATAGTCTCTCTTTGTGGCAACAAGCCTCTTGGGAGTTTGAGCTGGTGGTGCCCCAGCATTGTCCAGGGTCTGTGGCACTTGCAATAAAGTCCTTCACAGTACAATTGAAGGAGGCACTTTGACAAATGGCTCCACCAATCACAGGGTGTTGGTAAGCCACATGTCACCGTCTGGCAACACGTTTCACTGAGAATGAACCTAGCTGATTAGCTAGGTTCAGCTAAAGAACATTAGTCCTGTAAGAGTTGCTGGGTTTGATCGTTAAAGAGGAGCTAACTATACATAAAACCAGGCTTAGTTATTACCTAGTCTTGCCCTAAGAGCTCTAATGCCCTAAGTTAACAACAACAAAAGTCTCTGTAGCCTGGCATCTAGAGACACATGCATGCAGCCTGCAGTATTGTTGCTCCAGGCAACCAACTGTTCCTGGAGAGAATCTGCAGCCCTGAACACCAAACAGCCAAATAACCTGTGAGATGGTATTGTCTCTTCTTTTACATTTATGATTATATTATTTGGAATAGGATTAAAAAGTATACATCTTCAAAGACAATGATTAGATTTATTAATTAATGGCTTGTGCTCATTTGGGAAAAATACTTCATAGAATAGGACAAGGGTTATTTTTCGTGCTTTCAGTGAAAACAGTGTAATTACCTGAGACAAAATAACTTGATGGATTCAAGACAGAAAAGGTTTTTTGAAGTGATGATGCAGCCTGTGCTTTGACATTCTTCTTCCTCCCTGAACACCAAATACTGAATTAACTCAAAGATGATGTTAGAATTTATATGGAAAAAATAATGACAAGTATTGCCAGCTGTTTTTGTCACCTTAGCATGCTTGTACAGAACACAGAGAAAGCAACACCAGTGAAAAGTGTCTGATGGTAGAATTATTTAAATGCATGACTTCTGATTTTAGCATGTTTAAATAGAAGGTTACAAGCTCAAGTGTGTTCATTTTCTCTAAGTGATCAAATGATGACTCTCTCCAGACAATGATCAGAGGGGTTTGTGATTTAGAACTTGTGCAAACATTTTATTGTGAAGAAGGGGCAATTCTAAGTCAAATGATTTTAAGTTGAAAACATTATTCTGAAGTTATGATAACGAAATAATTTTTCAGTTTCAAGAAGTAAGAAGGGCCCTTTCAGACAGTGAAATTTCTGGAACAGTACTAGACACTTTTCACAGACAATATTTTTTTTGTTCTTTTAAAAGTGCTATTTTCGGTCTGAAAGACACAGACATACCTGTAATACACTAAAGTCTAAAGAAAAGCAATTGATGAAGAAGGAAATGCCAGCATAATGATTTTGTTCTAATGAAAGCAAAGGACTTTTAAAGTTTATTATTATAATAATTTTCTGTCTACTGTTTGCTGTTCTCATTCACAGTTCAAGGCCTAAGATTCAATTTTAAGTCCTATGGGTCATTCACTGAGTCATTATTCACATGTCAAGTACCTAGCCTTATTGAGGTTCTATATGTACAGTAATTGCAACAAAATTCAGTTGGCTTGTTGGAATGTAATTTTCTGATTATAATAAGACCCATTGCTTTAGCTGCAGTTCTGAGTTCAGCCTGATGTCGATAGAGAAACTTATCATTACCTTCCCTTCATCTATAGAACTATCAATCCTCAAACTTATTTTTATTACTGCACCTAACAAAGGCAAAAAAAGAGCACTATAAGTAGCTGCATTCTATTTTCTGAAAACAGATTTTGATTTCTTGAACACTCATCATACAGGTTTTGGCTGGGATAAAGTTGGCTTTGGTCAGAGTAGGTAACCAAAACAAATCTAAAATAGTTTTGGGATATTTTTGTTATTGCAGAACAGCACTTAAGCAGCATTAAGAACTTTTTGTTATTCCCATGCTGGCCTACATGAACATGGTAGGGTTGAGGCACAGCCTGCACAGCAAACACCAACTTCCCAAAGGGACATCCCATCCCATGGATGTCATATGCAGACGTAAAAGCTAAGGAGAAAAAAGAGGAAATTTGGAGTTTGGACTTAATGGCATTTATGTTCGTAATTAATAAGCACGATGGAGTCCTCCCTTTCTTGAAATGGCTAATCATCTGCTGTCTGATTAGCGAGTGAATAGGAATAGCGAGTTCCTTATTTACTTTTCTTGTGTGTGCAGTTTTTGCTTTATCTATTGTATAGTCTTTACCTCAACCCACACTTTTTCTCACTTAGACCCTTCTGATTTGCTCCCCCATTCCAATGGGGAAGAATAGAGGAAGGTGAGTGAGCAGCTCTATGGGTTTCTGCTGCCATTTATGCCTAAATATCAACATACGTAACTGGAAGTAGTATATACAATGTTCTTGCTTTTTTCTTATATAGTCATTGCATTCCAATTTTATGGAATTTGCTTTTTTTAATATGTCAGGGAAGCCAGCTGTGATAGAAGCCATAAATTCACCTGTATTTTCTCACAGGAAGCATCAGTATGTTTGGTAGAAGAACTTTCTGTCCAAACAGCAAGAAAAAGTAGTGTCAGTCTTGTAATATAAAAATATTAATCCCCCCTATCTAATAAGCTTGAAAGCTTTGTTCAGAAACAGTTATATGTTTTGACAAAAGGCACAATATTTACTACCTGTTATAGAAAAATAGTAACATTTGGCTTGTGTTATTCAAGTGTATATCCTATTCTTCAGCCTTTTAACACTCCTGATCACAACACTTGAAACATCAGAACATTTTCTGGATATAGTTTGCCAGTGTTTTGTTTTATTTATTCTTGAAATAAGTAGCTGAAAGCAATGTTCATCAAAACAATTTACAACAGTTAGTTCAGCAGAGGAAGAAATTAACCAAGATACAAGGTAAATAAAGGACTTTGGAGAAAGTATTAATGTTGATATTAATGCTATTTATAAATGGCTTACTTAATTATTCAGTGATATACAGCTTTCTTTATTGGAAAACACAGAAGAAGCTTAATAGCACATTGCATCCAAACACAATGGTTCAGAGCACAGAGTTGGACTACCATCAGAATATAAATGTAGCAGATGGGTTTTATTGGCATCTACCATAGGAGGATTATTGGTGTACAAAGATTAAGGGATAAATTTGGCCAGAGAATAAAGAATTTTAATCCTTTTGGGACATTGCAAGTATGCAGAAGAAAAGATGGTGTTAACCGAGATAGGAACAAAGAGTACTGTAATATTTCCTTTCAAAGCTCAATTTATGTGGAGAAATAATAAGACATCTCATCTCATATCTGACAAAATTAATTATTTTGAAAAATACTCCTTGCATAAAAATGGTGCTGGTTACAGTATAGCATATAAAAGTGCATGGAGTAACCATGACAATTAGAAACATGAAGCTAATTAGGTCTGCAAAATGCTTTGCTTCAAAGCATGAATTCAATGGAACCTAGATAATCAGTAAGTGTTTGATTGGATCCCTTATTATCAAAATGGACACATTTGAACAGACAGCAAACACATAATAAATGCTAGTGAAGAAGCTGTTTGCAATTTCAGAAGAAATGTCAGCATTTTTTAAAACTAAAAAAAGTGTCTGCATCAAGTTATGCACTTGTAATATTATATTTTCCTTTTACTTTTTGCTTCCCCATCATGAGAACTACTAGAGAAATTGCTATCTTATGTCATTGGATAAGAGGGCTATGACTGTCAAGTATGGAAAACTTCAAACAAATATATAAATTTTGTGTTGGGGAGCTTCTGTGATAGTCAGTTTGTCTTGAGATACAGTACTTAAGGCTATATTAACAAGAGAGCTAATAAGAAATCCCTAACAAGTTCTTTGTTTAAAATTAAAGGAACACTCTCTACCCTTAAATACAAATTCTGAAATTTAATAAATTTTAAAAATATTTTGATTACCTCTGATACTTTTAGTAAAGAATTTTGTCAATACTCTGTAGCTTAGCTGAGACATCTGTAGTTACACCTGTGAACTCACTAAGAATGGAAAGAAGAAGATTTTAATATTTTAAGTAGCGTATATTTAAAGAAGAAGAATGTGAATATATGGAGAAGAGATAAATGAAATATAATTAGGAAAAATAAGACTTCTCATTGTGCCTTCTTTGACATTTTTTTGACAGCTGGATTTGACGACCTAAGATGTCTTTTTGAACCTTAATGATTCTTAATGAAAGAATAAAGATACATTCAAGGATTTTTGAAATGGATTACAAAAAGACAAAAGGATTATTTTTAAAAGCTCATGGTTCAGTTGCGAAGCTTACTGCTCCTAATTATTTTCAAGGTCAAAACCTTGACATAGTTCACACTGAGCACATGATCAGGTTCTCCGGAAAAGTGGTCACACCACCAGCCTGAGAGAGTTCAGGAAGCCTTGGACAATTCTCTCAGAGTTCCACATGGTGTAACTCTTGGGCTGTCCTGTGCAGTGCCAGGGTTGGACTCTGTGAACCTGATGGATCCCTTCCAGCTCAGCCTATTCTATAACTCTAAGGAATGTATACAGTGTTGTATGAAAAAGGTTAAACATGGAAAATTAAAAGAAATATGTCTGATTTCATAACAGAAACAGATAATGTTCTTTCTGTGTCTTAGGAAGAAAATTTGCCAGTTGTTCTTTTGGGATTTGTATACATTTCTCTGAAGAAATTCTGTGGAGATACTGAAATGAGAAATATCTTGCCATCATATTTATTTTTCTCCTGTGCTCCTACTACTTAAGAATAACTTTGGTAAAACATTATGCCCTCACTGTCTAAATTTTTAAATCAGCTCTCCAACCTTGAGATATAAAGTGTTTCAGATATGGAAGACAAAGAACTTTATTCAGTTATGGATTTCATGTTTGTATTACAAGTGAAAGTAATCAATTAATTTTGTACCAAGGTGAACTGGAACACAAGATTTTTTTTCTAATCTTAACTCACCAAATGTTAACTTGGTGGATCACAAATGAGATCTTTATATTAATTCTCTGTAAGGTGAACTATGTGAACTAAGTCAAGGCTAGGACTTTAAAATCTTCCATAGAACTGTTTTGTAAATCAAGGTGTCAAGACACACTGACACACACTGACACGCGCTGAACACCTGCTTAGATACTTTAAAAGGCAGTTTACTGCTGTGTATTAGTTGAATAGTTATTCATACTATACATAATACATAATAATTACTGATACACATACATTATTATTATTAATATTATTGTTACTATTATTATTATTATTAGTAGTAGTAATAGTAGTGGTAGTAGTACTACTGGTAGTAACACATGAAGGGAGCATGCTTATAAAGTGAAATAAAACTAAAGCTAAGCCCTAGTATAATCAAATTTCACCTGGTTGATGTGTGGTTTTTTGTTTTTTTTTTTTTTTTTTGCCTATGCAGCTTAGATGTTAAAAATTGCCAGTCTCCATCATATTTAAAATGTATTCTTGTGCTTTCACTGCAAAATGCCTTAAGAAATTATTTTATTCTGTTCTGCATTTACAAATAAAAAATAAACTAAGATACAATTAGGGAAAAAAACCTGCAACAAACAGAAACCAAACAAAACTTTAAATTACATATTTTCTATAGGAAACCTTTTATTCAGAGTTTCTGTCTGTAATATTTACAGCAGACTTACAAAGCATTGAAAATAGTCTTAATAGAAAGGCTCAGAGCTCTTCACTGCAGTAATGTGAGTAAGAAAGCCATTACCTTGTGCATATTAGAGTTCTGAGCATTTTACAGTGGCTTTTCTAGTATTCTAATGTATTTAAAACATATTTCTTCTCAAACTGGTTTTAAACTCTGCCATATCACATTTTTATCAAGTGAATGCAAAAAAGCTATTTCAAAAAACCCCATTATTTTATGTATTTTTTTTTTCTGATATCTATATATCCGATATGCTCCAAGAAAAAGCATTGGATTGAATTTGTATTCAAACTCTGAAAACCTGATTCACTCCAGCCTAATGCAAAACCATGATTGCAGGAGTTAGTCATGAAGAAAATAGATAAAAAGGGAAAGTTGACCTGCAAAAAGTCATCTCAGCTACAGAGCCTAAGTGGAACATAATAGTACAGTGCTATTTACTGAGTTCATGTATAAGACGGCTTGTGCATTCTTAATTCAAATTTTAAGCAATGTTTAGAAATTAAACCATTACAGTTTTTGTACCTCAGTGAGAAAAATCTCTCTTAGTTCTGATACAATTTTAGAAATGCAAACATAGCAATTGTGTGCTACAGTCACCAAGGTCATGAGATAATTTTTTCCTCCCATTAGCACAGAGCATAGTCTAATGTAGTGTAAGGCCTCCTGCCCTAACACATCTAGTCTGTGTTGCATTCATCACAAGGAATTATATCTTGTAGTAAATCAGTTGATGTTAATCTAGGTTCAAATTTTCTTCATGTCATTACATTTGCAAGTATGTAAAAGGTAGATGATTATTTTCATGCCTTATAACAGAAAAAAATATTAGAGCTTAAAAGAATGAGTTCCTTTCTGCATTCAGGCCTGTTCTTGCATGAAAAATTGTCCTGAAGATTTCTGGAGTTCATGAATTTTGTCCATCTGAATATGCTTGTAAGTCTGACATGCATCATGGGAATTATCTAACTGGTGATGGGGTCTCTGAAGTCACATTTCTCGTATAATCACTTCTCTTTCTCTGCCCATTCTTGTAATAGTTTCTTAATCCTACGGTTCTCATTCAGTCTTAAGTTATTATATGAAATCTGGGACAGGACTCTATTTTTCTAAAACGAACACAAAAAATGTCAAAGATTTACTAGAGATGGGAATTCAGTTTGATAAAAACTTACAGAGCTGGTGTCAGTCACATAACTTTCTTATTTTGGTAAGCTTACACTTCTACATCCTTCTTCATAGTTCCCCTAATGCCTCATAGCACATAGAAATATCCTGTGACATAAAAAACTGCAGCATTTTTATGCTTGCAATGGAACTTGCCATGGAGACTCCTAAATAATGGAGCCTGAAAATTCTGTGGTGGTCAGAAGTCTTCTCACCCAGCCCCCTCTACTCCACCCCAGTTTTGGAGATTGATATTATCTGTCCCTCTTTTTTATTCCTCCATTCCAGGGAGAAGAAGATGCCTTGTTCCTTCTGAGGTTCTCATCTTTATATGCAAACAAGATGAAATAAGAGCTTTTCTAAAAAGGGCCTGGGGCTAAGAGAATGCCTCATCCCTTCATTTAAGTGAGCCAGTGCTTCTCCTTTAATAAAGCTCTTCAGCATGTGCTGAACTCACAACTCTACAAGGAAGAAAAAATATCAAACATTGATCTCTTCCTGAAAATAAATTACAGTATTTCAATAATTATCCTAACTCAGTAACTTGGTTTATGTGGTATGTACAAAGTTATTAATATTTGCTAAACTATTATTTTAAAAAGGCCTCAAAATGTTTTGGTGTTTTACAAAATTTTCGATTTAAAAGAAAAGAAAAATGTTAAATAACAAACAATGGTTTAGCTGGTAAATTTCAATCTGACATAGGTATGGTGGTGAAATGAGTAAACATATAAAACTAATGTGGTAGATACATACTTTGCAATACTGCTGCCCTAAACGTTGTCTATATTAAAGCTGAAATTGCTACAGATACACTCTTTTAAAAACAAAGCTTTAACTTCTAGTGGGTAGCAAGAATTAGTAGAAAGACTGGCAATGTCTCTCTTAAAAAAGAATATCTATTTTCTAAATGCTGGATAAATAAGCTGACTGATGACAATTAATTAATTTACAAAGTGGTGGCAGAAGGATTATTCATGATAGAAGATTAGTTAAAGTGTAGTCCTAAATTAAGGGTTAGCTTTTGCTAGATATAGAATCAAGTGTGTAATTTTAATGAAATTTTACAAAATATGTAATAAGACATGGCAAGCCCCATGCTAGAAAACACGCTGGTTAGCTACTATATGATAAATGTATGCATTCTAAGAGTTATGTGCTTCTTGTGCCACCTCATTTCCATCCTGCTACCTTCGATTGAGCCTGAAATAGTGTTGTGAGCCCCATTCTCACTCTGTATTTCATGGAGACTTTTAGCATGTCACATGTAGAAGGTGTCATACTGACAGCAGTGGTCCTCATTCTTTTGCAAAACAGTGTGAAGCGTACTGATATTTTAGATCTATATGACTGAAAGTGAAGTGAGTGTTGGTTTATGGAAAGTAACCCACTGATGTATAACCAATTGTGTTCTTATGAATACCATTCCTAAACCAAACAAAAGTTATGGATTTACTTACAATGTTCTGGAGACTTCAAATACTAAGATGGGTAAAAATTGGCAAGGCAGACAAAGACTGGAAACACTCTTCTGTGCACAGTGTATGGAGAAAGAAAGAAGGCCCCCACAGCTGCTCTGAGAACTAGAAGACCAGGGTGACCAGTCAGATGAACCTATTGTAGCAACTTTTTGTTGGCAGGGCTCTATTCAACTTCACTGAGTTGAGCCACCTTTTACCAGCTGATAATAAAGGTTTCTGATAGTTCAGGATAAATGAGAAAGCAGAAAGAGTTGTGGCATTCTCAGGTTTTCATTTTCTTGGTAAGTAGGATTTACAACATAAACTCTCACAATGTCATCAACTTTCTGTTGAGTAACCGTGCTGCTTGTTGAGCTACCAAGAATATTCATTCTGCATTGTGACACCTAATTGTGCTTTTCACCAATAATAAGTGACAAAATGTATCAGTCAGATATCCACTTTACATTATTAAAGAATTAATTAGAATTAGAGCCCTGTGAGTTTTCTAATTAACAAATAATCTCAGTAACAATGAAGGCAATCCAATTGTGTCATACTGTTTCCTCTCGTACTCTCATTCATGATAATCAGGGTATGAACTCAATGACCCTTGGAATTTTGCGAAGTTCACTAGTAATTATTTCAACAAATTAATTTTAAGAAAGACCTGTATTTCATCTTGCAGCACTCAACTGTAAATGACTTCTCCTCTCTTTAACTAAATCGAATAGTAATACTTATCACTTTTGCTGGAAAAGAGGGATATTGGTAGTATGAGTCATACACTATATGGGCTCCTAAATTAGAATATCTTCAGACCTCTCCAAGAACTTCTGAAGAACTTTGCAAAGTATGACGAGCTCTTCAAAAGAGATCAAGCTGTTTCACAGTCATCCTGTGATGATTTATTAAACACAGATTAGAAGTCCATTTACCTGCTAGTTTGAAGTTTATTGTGCTTTCACTCTTTGAGAGATTAAGAAAGGATAGGATTGTCATTCACAGAGGAAATTCTTAACTATTTTCAAAGAAAAATTGAATTGACAGTGTACTGATAACTATGACAAATATTTGTTTTACAGTTAGCTTATAGGAAATACGTCTCTGGGAGACTCCAAGAGGACGGAGTAGAATTAGAGAGAGAGATTAAGTGGAATAGGAAATACCTGCCAATGCTTGAATGACCTACCAGGCCTTTTGAAGTGACAAAGAAAAGGCATTTAAAATGATGAAAAACCCCCGTTGTCTGATATACTATTCTCTTACTTCCCAGAAGATGTCCTCATTAGCCAAACCAAAATGGAAGAGGACCCTGCAAGTGGAACGTCTAACATCATTCTAGACAGAATATATTATGAGCTGTAAAGAAGGTTTCTTAATTTAAAGAAAAAAAAATTATCCTTGAAGTATTGTCTAACTTGTTGTCTGCTCTATTAATTAATTCCACAGGCATATGGATTTCATTATATAATTTACATTCATGAAACTATATCTTGTCCTGCAAAACAGAACTGTTTATGAGGGTGTTAAGCATTTACTAGAACTGAGATTTTCTTTTTACAGAGTCAATTCGTGTGCATTGCTTAAATCAGCTAATCCATGCTAAAGGGAGATTTTATTTTTATTGATCTAGAAGTTCAAAGAAATTTTAAAGTTGCTTTTGATAATGACTCTGGATGTAAATTGGGATAGAAGGAATGAGGTTTTTTTTCCTAGCTAATTTGAGCTTATATTTTGATTTACTGACCAGATGTGATACCAGATTTTAATTTTAAGTCAATTTTTTCATACTACAAGGATGCAAAATGGTGTGGATAAAGCTATACTTCTCCATTTTTCCCCCTTGAAATAGCTTTAGCAAAAGCTTGGTGGCAGGTAGGCCAGGTTCTCTGCAGGCTAGTGAATCTCCAGCACTGAGGACTAAAAGTCTTTTTGGCTAGCATAAGGCAGTTTTCTTTAAGGCAAACAGTGCTTTCTCCAGAATAGAAGCCCTTGAATGTCATTTAGCCCTATTGAGCATGACAATTTGAAGCTATTCTCATTATGATTGAAAAGTTTGCCATGTCTTTATGGTACAAGTAAACACAACAATGCGAGCACTTAGTCAAATCCTCCAAGTTTCTGTTTCTAACAGAAATTAATCGCTGGTAAGAAAACATAAAATAGAGTAATGAATGTGATAGTAATAGCCGTAACCTATGTTTTATTATCAAGAAAAACCTTATTAACAAAAGAAACTGGTACTTACTGTCTTCCTTATTTGTGAAGAACATCTTTCCTCTGCATTTTTTTTTCACATTTAATGGAAAGGAAGTATTAATGTAGGACAGACATTAAGACTCTATTTTTCTATAAGGAGTTCTGTGGTACTTTGTGGAAATCTGAAGTTCCCTGAATATCCTTAATTAGTATTTATAGTGGTTTTAAACATGACTTATGAAAGGAGACTGTTGCCTTCGCAGCAGTCAACAATCTATTTTGTGGTTCTCTTCCTCTCATGTTTCTCCCTCATCAATGACACAAAACTCATCTTCCAGCATTCTTTGAATTAAATTATATGATTGTAATAGTGACAGATTAAGTAATTTACAGCATCTGCTGGTAGCCACTTCAGTGTATATAGATAGCTAATGCACTCGTCAAAGAAAAGGACCAGAACACCAACAGGATGAACCATTACTGTTCGTGTGTGGGTGTGCTGCAACCTGCCTGCCCTCAGCCTGCATCTGAGTCAATAGGCAAGGAAAGTTTCACACAAGTGTGAGTACTTTTGGGGAATATTTTCATTCCCCAAAAATTATGGCAAGTATTAGTGAACTTCTGATGAACACAATGGGAATAGCAGTTGAGTTGAAAAATACTAAATGTGTAAACATAACTAAAATACTAATATTAATACTAATACTAATAATCTAAAATACTAATATGTATAAACATAAGGATCAAATGTGTTTTAGCAACGACAATCACCTCATAAATAAACACAGTGAGTTGAGAAACCTACTGAAAAGCCTAGTAAATCAGACTGATTTTTCATCCTATAATCTAATTCTATAACAGCTATGTAATATCTCTGAAAATCTAATGTGATAAAGCTAAATTTTCTGCTTCCTTTTTTCCCCCACCTCTTTGAAAGCGATAAAGCTTGTTATGTGGGTTTGTACTTTGGTTATAGTACTCAGTTTATGAACAAATACGTACAAAAGTGCTGAAAAAATTATTTCCATTTCAAAAGAATTGTTTTCTGTCTCACTTCTGCAAGATATAAGAATGAGATCTTGGTGTTTTTAGGAGAAAATGAATTTCTACAGTCAGTTTTTCCATGAAGATCCTTTTTTAATGAATGCAAAAAAAAAAAAAAAAAGAAGAAGAAAAATAAAATAGAAACAAATTTAGAAGTGTCTTACATATAAAAATATTTGGGTTTTCCTTCAAAATATTTAGGAATGAGGATGAAGTCTGTTACAAGGCACTTGGCAGAGGTTTAGATTTCTGAATGGTGGAGAACATATAAAGGAGTTGATAAATATCCCTGTATAGAGTTTTGATGAACTTGTAGATTTTAAGTGAGGAAACTGAAGGACTGTACTCTGCATTCTGGTCAATTTGAAGAAAAGTTGTCTGTATATGAATATCTTTATAAGCTCATAAGTGCTGGTAAGTTTTATTTTCGTGTGCATCAAAAACTTGATAAAACACCAGAAACTTTTTCCCTTCGTGACATTCTCATCTTTGTGAAATGTGCACTAAATAATTTTTTTGAGAAGTGGAGGAGATTTGAATGTGATAACATATAAGATTTACTCACTGTAGGAAGCAAATCATCCTCCAATTTAGACAGCTGACCAGACTGAAGAGGCAATATGCCTTTTAATTGTTGGACTGGGTGGTTTTTTAGTGGTGTTTTAATTTGTTTGTTTATGGTTTTGTTTGTTTTTGAATTTTAATATTGATTGTTTGGTTGGTTTTTTTGGGGTTTTTGTTTGCTTTGTTTTTGTTGTCATTGTTATTGTTTTCTGGTTTTGTTCTTCCTGAAAATAAGGGGTATTTGCACATCTTCCAGTAGTGTAAATGTCAAAGGAACATGTGAAATACTCATATATATATATATATATATATATATATATATATATATATATATATGAACAATCCCACTGTAGCTGAATTGGAGTGCACGCACTTATAAGCTTTGTACGTGTCTGGCAGACATACAAATTAGATTGATTTGCAGGAAGGAAATAATGACATGGAATTCCTGTGAGCCTTATTTTTTAAAACCTTAATATTTATTTTATACCCCACAGCACAGCTAGTTTCTAGTTACATCTCTGAGATTACCAGGTCCTACATGTATGTGTGTATGTCCACAAGAATCAATTGTCTTAGGGAGGACTGAGGAGTCAGGACTGAGAGTTCAGTGAGAATTATGGGTTTCAGCAAATAATTTCCTTTCTTTGAAGTGGAGTTTCATAGCCATACTGAAACCTTTCCTTTACTAATGTTAATGAAACCTGACAAACACATCTTCTCAAAGGTGTATGCATATTTATAATATGTAGTTCACTGAGTAAAATTGCATTAATGAACATTTTTAAGGGTCAGGTTGATGTTTTGTTATATTGTAAAGTATTAGATCTTCTCTTATTGCCTATTCTATCTGATTTTCTCATTTATACAGTGGCACTTCTGTTTTATCCTGCTTCAGGTTTGTGAAGAGATTTTGCTTCCTCTTTAGTGTTTCAGAAAGTCTAATTAACTAGCTAAACCAAAATCCTCTTGCAGAGAAAATCATTCCCCTTATAATACTATTTTAAATGTAAAACCAGCTCTCATTAAATATGAAAGTCTTTCCTTTTAATATCTTCAGATATTTTCTTGGTCTTCCATTCCATTACTGAAAAGCTGAAATTTAAAAACACATTGTGTTTGTTCTTGATCTTGACTGCATAGTTTTCTGTTCTTTTGATGCCTGTGTTTCACTTAGAAACACATTTCTTGCAGACATTGCAACATCTAGGAGCGGACACTTCTAGCTTTGCTTTCTTCATGCTTCTTCACGTAACAACATCTTAGCAATCAACTATAGCTCCAGTGGCACAACGTTTTTCTGCTTTTGGCCTATTGTCCCTCTAGGTAAGTAAAAATCCTAGGCCTTCTCTGGATGCTCTGATCCAATTTTGCTTCCTCAGTGTTACTAATTAATACTTTTGTGTGAAAGTCATGTTTAGTTTCCTTCTTATTGGGATGGTGCAGCTATGTGTAAAGTTGCTAAACTCCTTTTGTGGCACTGCTGCTCAGACAGATTGTCCTTGTCCACTGCAGACAGGCTTGGTAAGATGGAGATAACATTTGAGCCCAACACATGAAAGGAGGTTTGGAAGTATTTTCATTGTTGTTAATTGATCTGTTTTCATTCCTGACTAGTTTTACAGATGAAAAAACCCCAGAGGTTTTCCGAAAATAAAAGTCTTTTCTCCAGAGGCTTCAAAAGGAGCTAAAAGTAGAACTAGAGAAGCACTGAATTATTTTTGGTTCATTTAACAAAAACAATAATAAACTACAGTACAAATGGAGGGGCTGAACCAGATTTATAGTTTTGTTTTTGACAAAATGAAAATAATTAAATATATTCAATGTTTATGTTCAATTATTGTGCATTTGAGCTAAATTGATAAAATGCTTAATGATGAGTACTGTTGGAGTACTCAGGAAAGAAATGTTAAATTAATGCCTCTGAGAGAGAAATTGGGACTTTATCTTCCTCCTTAAGCATCAGATGGTGGGGTATCCTCATACTGTACTTTTAATTTCTTGTATTGAAATTCTATTCAAACACAATTTAAAAATTATCTGAAATAGGAATTTGAACCCAGAAAACTGTTGTTTTTCATTTCTGGGAGGGTATTCCACCAAGTTTTTTTTTTTTTAATCTCTCTGTCATTTCATTCTTGGATGCCATAATAGGAAAAAAAAAGATATTTCAAAGTGAAAGAAGTGCAAATGTAGTAGGTTAATATTTAAATAACTTGATCAGGTATTTTGAAAAAAAAAAAAAAAGAAAAGTTTGATTTCCAAGAGGAACCTCATAATCATTACCTCACTCTGAGCTTATTCTTTGTCTTTAGAAATCCTGATAATTGCCATGAGCCAGATTCAGGGTGATAGAATTTCTTGCTGAAACAATCGTAGTGCCTTTACAGACTAGAAAAGGAAGTCTTATTTACCCTGGCCATATTTGTCTGGAAAATCAGAACCTCACTTTACCTTTTGAGATAAAAGTTTCTGTGATAGAATAGAACACTGTTACCCCACACACATATATATACGCATGTAAACATTAAGTTAAACTGAATTAGAGTTTCTTTTCCATTTTCTGGGCCATGTGATCATGTGAATATTCAATTATTAACTAATATGTAGGCATTTGTGAAATAAATGCCTTTGGAATCCTAGAGTAGTAAACAACTCAGTCAAATCAGGCTATCAATTTCATATTTACTCATCATTTATAGCTTTATTATTCTGCTTGTAGTGTTGATCAGGGAAAACTGATTTTTATAGAATAATTAGTCTGAACACATAACTCATTTATCATCAAATAAATTAAAGTATGATAAGCTAAAATAAAGATAATGGCTTTTAAAATTGTATTTCGCTATGCCAATGCATAAATCTGTAAGTGCTGGTAAAAGGGTTTTTTGTACAAACGGCTGAAGCCAAAATGCCCTCTGGTATTTCTGATGACAGTCTAGCTGTGTGGATGGCCAGAGCCAAGAAGTAGTACTAGAATATAACTATTTTTTAATTAATGGTTTTTGTGTTTTCTGAATTTTTCTTTTGTGAAGTAAAGTTAGCTTTAGAAATCCCTCATTTACATACAGAGTATTAGGCTCTGCTTTAAGAGGGCTGAAAATTATGGAAGAGAAAATCCAAATCAGATATCTTTGAATCTCTACTTATTCCACTGTATGCAACAGTTTAGCGAATTCTTTTTCTCTGTCTTTTTTGAAGGATATGAGAATAAATGTTTGGGGGGAATGATGAAGAACAAGCAAATGAAGGCTAAGGACTCAAAATCCACAGGGTTAAGGTCAGAATACCATACTTATATTTCATTTACAAAGCATTTGAATTTTGATCAACTTGCTAACTACTGAGAAGCTCAAATCACAATTTATACTTTTTCAGGTGAGATAAAGATGGAAACAAATGGCTTCACATCATTAACTTTTATTGTTTAGCTTGTGATTTGCTGATTTTTGAGGGTGGGATTCCTAGAAAGTTGTGCAGGAGGAGCAATAATTTTCCTTTAAGAACAGTGAGATCTATTTGTAGAAACTGGTGGTTGTCTGATGTATGAATTATAGGCCTTCTTGATTAGCCACTTATCTCTGCAGGATAATTTTGTTGTCTGCAAATGCATGTGACAGCAGAGGAATAAAGCATTCTCACCGATTCTTTTAGAGATCTTCAAGCAGGATTGTTCTGTGATGATATTGTAGGTATTTGAAATAGGGCTTACACATTCAGTACAACAGAAGTATCCTGAATTTTTAAATTTGATTATAATTTCATCTGTAAGAGGTTGAGAAGCAATGGGATCCAGATATTTCCAGAGAAGGTGATTAATGGAAAGCTTTGCCTATGTTACAAACTCTGAGGACTGGACATATTAATCTCGGAATTAAAGACTGAAGATCATGAAAAAATATTACTTTTTTTTGATTATGGGACAATATTTGGGACAGTATTTGAAAGACAGAGGGTTATCGCTAGTGTTGCATATTCTTGTCTAAATGAAAAACTATGGCAGTAGAATATTCTGAATTTATGAGTAGTCATCCCCCAGGAAACTGAATGGTCTTCTAGTGGAAGTAGTAAGATGAATAATTTCTGTAAAATTATTCATCTTACTACTAAAATTTAAAGGATTTTCAGTTTACAATGTTTTAATTGCTGAGTCAAATTGGAAGGGACTGTCACTGTTTTGTGTTGCCTATAGGGTAACACAGAAGGTCTGTAGGTAAATTTAAAAATTACTCAGTGACATCATATCATGGCCAGAAGGTAATGATTATGACTCACTATTCTTTCCTTAGCTCAGTAAAGTAGAGGAGAAGTAGTTTTGCTACATGCAGAGCATATTCAAACACTAGACTGGGTACACCAGATTAGCTACCCCTGACATACATCTTATGTCATATAGTTTGCTATAGTCTGCCAGTGCTTACACTGTAGGTAGCAAAATGCAGATTATTTCCATTGTGAGTGCTTTAGCAATTATTATGGAGTAGACGTGTGTTGATGTAATGGATGACATTTAAAATTTCTTCACATTTGAGAAGTCTTATAGGACTAGGAAAAAATAAATATTTTGTTTTAGCCCTCTGCCCCTTAGATTTTTTTTGCCAGTTTAAGAGACATTTTGATTGCAAGATAAAGCATTAGTGAACTTGATAGATTTTGTTGGACTGACTCAACATGATTGATTCTCCTGAAACAAGCAGGCAAATCCATGAGACTATTAACTGTCAAGGTGAAGCATGGGTAAGCAATGAACATTCACTGAAGTGAACCTGAAGGAAAGACAAGGAAAAAACTGATTAATAATATATAGCTAGAAACATAAAATCATTAAATAAAGGTATTTTCCTGCCATTAGTTTTGTAATTATTACTTTTGTAATAATCATTTTTAGTATGAGAGCTTCATTTGATTGATTTTGCTCTTGGCTTTCAATATATAAAGTAACTGGTTTGACAGATTACATTCTGGAAAAGACTGTTTGTGACTTGGATGTTTGTTGGATGGATTGAGAGATTTGCAAAAACTGAAAAAATATTCCTTAAGATGCTTAGAAGCATTCAAAGTTAATGATATATTTTAATAAAATTCTCATTAAAAAAAGATTTAGTTATAAGTTTGCCCTTGCAACACTGAAATCTAAACTTCATTTACGGAGACCAAATAAGCCAGAAGACAGTTACACTTGTTTCTGTTTATTTCTGCCATAAGAGAAAATTCAGACATGGCAAAAGAAACAAACCCTGATCATTTTTCCCCACAGAAAGAAACTAAATTACTCTGCTGCTTAAAAGGCAGCTTTAGAGGTTGCTGGTTAAATGTGTCTTTTGAAAGTTGCATAGTTATTAATAATAGCTAAAATAAAGATATCGAGGCATGTTTTAGTAAAGATTTTGAAACAAAATTCTCTAATTATTGAAAATAAGTATCTAGTTAAGAAAAATAGCCATGTTTTTCAAGACCATTCCTATATCTTCTTGGAATTCTAAATTTCAACAGTAGGCAGATAGTCTGATATACATGTTGGTAGGTTATGATTATTTAAGGCCCTGAGGTTGTTAAAACCTTAGTAGGACCATCTGGGTTTGACTTTGTCATTCATGAGAGAGCCAAGAAAGGACGGAGGGACCTCAAGTGTAATTGAAGAAGAATTCAGGTACTGGAGTTGAAATCAGTGTTCTTAAACCTTGATGCATCCAGATTCTGTAGATCCCTAAGTTTATAAATAGCTGTGGTTTTTTTTGTATACAGAGAAGTGCATTTGATTTGATAGGACTGAATAATTCCTTGTCCGTCTGCTCTGGAGTCACAACAGGAATCTTTGGAAAAGAGATTGCAACTCCATTTGAGGAGGCCTAAGTGCATGCACCCTTGCTTTCTTTCCTGGAAAAGAAAAGGAGAATGTTTTGTGCAGTGTGGCACAACTTCTGCAAAATTCATTGAATTCAGAATCCTTTTTGCTAAAATTGCCAGATAAGAATAGGTTTGCCATTACCCAGTTAATTCTATGATTAGTCTTCTTACTAACTTCTGTCTTTGAGGTCTGCAGTCAGTTTTCCTGTATTATTGATTGATGTCTTACTTTATTTACCATTTTGTAGTGGTTCTAAGTGCACTATAATATATTAAATAGGAAGGAAAATATCAATAGAACTTCCTTGAAAGAACATTTTGATTAGAGTGAAAGGTTTGCTGAAGTGAATGGAATTATTTCCTTTAGTCACTCCTATCATGCCTTGGGAGATACATAATCAGTTTCTCAAGGTGATTAGGAAACAAAATACAGAGCCTGAGTCCATGAGAGCAGTTAGTCAAAATTCTTCTTGCTTTGTGAATCGGTTTCCAACTGATCACCCTGTAGAGGTATAGTACTGGTGACACCAGCAAACGTAGTTGGTGTTTAGTGGTTAGTTGATTCTCAGCATCCAATGTTTCATATATGATCACATATGAAGTTGAATTTAATATAATATTTTGCAATATCTCACTTACTAAAATGTGTCAGGATGAGGCTTTGACCAAGATTTCTATTTTATCACTTAGGTATTTTACTATTTGCTATTTGGACATAAAAAAGCCCAGCCTATAAAACACTCTATAGTGCTTTATTTTCTCTTGTCTTTTTCTGTGCTTTCCTTAAAAAAAAGCAGAAGAAAAGACTTTTCTTAATTTCCTGTTTGTCCCCCTATCTAAATTTGTCTGTGATGGTATTCCCTGTCCCAAATGAGGATCATTACTTCTCTCGCTTATCTCCTTAGCTGTTCTCTTTGATTTGGTCTTTTATAACATAGGAGTACATTTATAAACAAGAATTAAAAAAAAAATCCATCCCAAAAAATTTCATCAGGATGAAAAAGGAACCTTTATGAAGAATGCAAATAAACTGTAAGTAAGATTAAATGGTTGTGTTTTTTAGTGATAGTTCTCTTTAGCCATTCCTCCAAGAAAAAAGATACAGCTTTTGTTGATTTTTTGGTTTTAAGTTCAGACAGCCCAATGGAAATAGCTAAACTGGGGTTTCTTTCTCCAACTGGAAAATTTCTTTTTAGTTTCAGAAGTATATTGATTTAGGTGCCACTAATAGGAAAGTAATCTGTTGTATAACTCACTGAACATTATCGTTCTGTCGAGAATGACTCATGTGAAAAAACATTCTGGTTTCTTTCCTAGGTTGAAACAACAATTAACAATATCAGACTCAAAACAGCTATGGGAAAATGCAAATACGTGGAAATTTCTTTTTGGTCATAAATTTTTGAAGAAGCTCCATTAGAAAGCTCCTATGCTGCTCAACTTTATTGAAAGAGCACTGAAGAAAGAGTAAATATTTTTTTTTTATGAATTACTGTAAATTTTATTCTTTATAAGAAATTAATAAACAGGTAAAAGCAGTACTGGTTGAATAAGTTTTTTAAGCCCATTTGATGGAGAGTCAATTAAGATACAGAAATGTTTGACACTTTATAATTTTCTGAGGAGCCACCTTTATATGCCCATGGTGCCCACAGTTAAGAAATACTTTCACATTAGTAAACCATTCTAAATTTGATCAGTAGCAGATGCATATTTTTCTCCTGCGTGCTACTACAAACAATTCTCAATATCTAAAATGCATACAGGTTTTTTCAAACTTAATGCAAAATTCTACTAAATACTGTATGTCATTTTTTGAAATCATAATATTTTTATCACTCCATTCTTGGAAACCAGACCACATCTGATTTTAGATGGAAAAAAAAAAAAAGCTGAAGTTGGTAGCAAGAATATCACAGTGGGGAATCTAATGATTTCTTTAGAACTTCTCTTTATGTTTTTACCATAATCAATTGTTTAAGTACTCTGGGTCACTTTATGTTTGTATGTTATTTGTAAAAGCACTGTATTTTGTAAACACAACTCTTCCACTTAGACATCAAACAAAACACAAGAGCTGATGATAATTAAAAAGATAATTTATTCAGAACACTTTGCATGGTTTATTGACTGTCAGCAACTAGTTCACTAAATCATTAGATCTTTATTATTTTAACTAATTTGCTAATTTCTTTCATAAATAATTACTGGTCTCCAGATCCTTTGTGTAGAGTAATTACTATTCAATGTAAATAAATTTATGGAACTTCAGTGAGTTTTAAATGATATATTTAACTGTGACTAGGCAGTTTAAACTGGATTTTAATTGTGTCAAACCAGCTTTAATTCTTGACTATGTATTTATTTATATAGCT
Source organism: Onychostruthus taczanowskii (assembly GCF_017590055.1). NCBI lineage: Eukaryota > Metazoa > Chordata > Aves > Passeriformes > Passeridae > Onychostruthus > Onychostruthus taczanowskii. Next base: position 478,073 of record NW_024499117.1, on the reverse strand, counting down.
TCCTTTATTTGCCTAATTCCACCTTCTGAGACTGAAAGAAATTGCATTAAAAATATCAGACTATCAAACAGACTAGAATACCTCTGCATTTTGCTTGAAACCCTGACATTTCTCATAGCTTCAGATCTTTCAGCATCTAAGCACTGAAATATTCTGCATGCCTCAAGTTTGATCTGTTGACTTTCTGGAGACTGTGAGAATTCATTAGGGGTCTGTAGAGGGACAAATGTTATTTAATATCCTCATTAATGGCTGATGAAGAGCAAGTGCACTCTTGGCAAATTTGCAGATGACACCAAGTTGAGTGGTGCAGTTGACACACCTGAACACCTGTCTTTGAGAGGGGCCTGGACAAGCTCATGAGCTGGGACAATGGGAATCTTATGAGGTTTAACAAGACCAAGTGCGAGGTGCTGAACCTGGGTTAGAGCAACCACCAGTATCAGCACAGGCTGAGGAATGAGCAGATGGAGAGCAGCCCTGCCAAGAAGGACTTGGGGGTGCTGGTGATGAGGGGCTGGACATGACCCAGCCATGGGCACTCCTAACTGAGAGGGGCAACCATGTCCTGGGCTGCATCCAAAGCAGCGTGGACAGCAGGGCCAGGGAGGAGATTTTTTCTTCTGCTCTTCTCTAGTGAGACCCCCTGGGGTACTATGTCCAACTCTGAAGTTTTCAGCACAGGAAAAACATTGAGAAGCAAGCTGTGAGGAACCCACCAAGATGATTTGATTTCTAGCTGGTATAACGCTGTAGTAAACTGAACTACACTTCTTCAGCACAGTCATATATGAATACAAACACAACCTGTCTCTGATGATATTGTATTTGAATGCTCTTAAGCTGTGACTCATGATGATGCAGCATGTCCATTTTTTTTCCTTATATGTGGTGATGTTACTTTGCAGAGCCCAGTAAGGACTTTTTTAAGCCTGTCTTCCATAAGATCTTCAGAAAGAAGCTGATGAAGATGGGGCTAGATGAACAGACAATGTGCTGACCTGAAAAGTGGTCAGCACCAGAAGATGGCGACTATACAGATCATCATCAGTTTTACAGATGAAACTGAAGTGGAAAAAAGGGCTCCTATGCCAGGGGATCAGGCTGCTATTCAGAGGAACCTTGATGAGCTAGGGAAATAGGACATTAAATATCTTCTTCAAGAATGGGTAGATGGACAGCATTGTAGGGGGAATGAATCTTTGCCTGTCACTATAGCACTCTTCTCTGAAAAAGAATTATGTTTTAATACACAACTGGTGAATTTCTCACAATCCACTAATTTCTTTAGGTATGATGAAATCTCATGCAGAATAACTACACTAGCACTAACTAAAATGCTCACAAAACTTTCTGAGCAACATCAAAAGTTTGAAAGGGCTGCATCCCTTCTTTTAAGTAGGCCCTCACAATGGGATGGAAATCATGAGCAAGGGCAAAAAAAATACAGCAATTCTGTAAATCTTACTCTACTATGTCTTACTACTACCTATAGAAAACATGGAATTTCAGATTTATGTTCTCGAAGGTGCAATCTCTTTTTGCAAAACCAAACATGCAAAACTTCTATGCTACTCAGGAGAGAACATTTGTTCACAATGCCTACCCATCTTCCGATACTTCACCTGATACTTGGTACTAAGATAGTTTTGCTTGCACTGCAGAAATGATTCAATTTTGCACTCTATAGTTGTTTGTTATAGATTGCAAGAAACTTGCATCCTAATGTAATTAAGAAGTCTCACTGGTTTATTCTATTCTCCATAATCAAAAGTAAAGGAATTTTGATTCGTTTTTCCCTCTGAGAGCAAGTCTGCATTTGTAATTGACCAAACAACATTCAGTGCACTTTTACTTGAAAACACAATATGCAGTTTGGAAGTACTTTCATGTCATTATTGATGCAGAGGAAAAGATTACTACAACCAGAAAAAAACTGACAAAGAGAACAACAACACCCCCCACAGATTCCCAAATTCCCAACAAAACCAAACAACAATCAGGAAAGTCTGTCAGAGAGAAGAACAAGAAGGGAAGGGTGCTGTCCATGCAGTCCCATTAGACTGAGATGTAAAAACATTAGATAAGTGCATATGCCGAGACAGCAAACCATATCATAGTCTTGTTAGTTTTGCCTCTAAGTAAATTCAGTCTTTTTCAAATTTACTTGCTTCCATTACCTAGAGGATAATTTAAAAATGCATGTGTGTTACATCTCCATTAGTTATACATGCACAGCATTCAAACTGCATTCCAAGTCTTCTGAAAAGCCATTCAGAGACTAGGTGATCTGTGATGTCAGAGCCTTAATAAATTAGATTTGCTTTTGGCTTCTATGAAAGTTAATTTACTGAATGTTTTTATTATTGTTTAATGAAGGATGGTTACTATTTCCTGAGCTCTTATTTTGTTTTCTGACACTTGCAATTTCATTAATATTAAAGAGTTAACCTCTGATAGACTGCTACCAATAAAGTATTTTGAGCATTTTTTTCACACAGATCATCTTAATTTTCAGTCTGCTAAGCAGAGGCTTCTTCAGAGGTGACACTCATTAACAATGCCCTTTCATTGAAGTAGTCAATTTTAATGTCAGATTATGATGCACTAGTCTCACTGCTGAAGTCAGCTGAATAATATTCATAAAATAATTTATTCTGTGAATTGCAGTATTTTTGTAGCAAATTATTCAACTAGTGTTCCTTCATTCATAGCCTAACTCTTAAGTTGTACAACTTTCTCCTCTTGTCTTTCCATCAGTCTGCAGTTGGACTGATTCGCATGCAGCATTGCTCATTGTCTGAGAGGTGAAATGAATGCTACATCTTTTGAATTGAACAAGAACATGCTTTATTTACAAACAGACACACTTAGTCTTATTTTATTCCTTGCATTATATGGCAAAAGTTAGTAAAGTATTGTTAATTCACAACTGTTTAAATAAATTAATATGATACAATATTTACTCTGATATTCACTGGGTATAACATCTGACTATTTCAACTACTTACATTTAATGATAAGCTTTTTTATAGTTATTTACATATTTTTCAGAGAGCACAGTCCCATGTAGAAGAAATTGCTTTTCTTAGCAAAAGTATACTTGTAAGTCTTGATATCTTGCCTTCAACGAAAGACAATTTTAAAGAAGCCTAAGAATAGACTCATATTACCAAAAAAACATGAGTACTCCACAAAATTTCTGGCTTGTTTTGAAACTCTAAACACCTCATTAGAAGAATCCTAAGCTTTCCTTTGTAAATTGTCATTCAAATCAATGGTTTTGTAGGTAGGCTTAAGGCCGTGCTTAAGGTGGGCTTAATTTTCTTTCTGGATGGCTGTTTAGACAAGTTAGGATTTAATGTATAAAGTTATATTCTTAATGGCCATATATACCATGAAAATATAGCACTGAGTTTTCCCTTGATTTGTCTGCAGTTTTAGTTAATCTACAAAATTACCTGCATGTAGCTGATACAGGACAGACTTGCCCCCCTCAAAGATTAAAGTACTGTAAATTTGTAAACACAAATGAGTCTTGTGTCTCAAATGCAGCTCATCTATTTCTCTCTTTCAGGTGTGTCAATATGGTTTCAAGTGTGTGGGGAATGTAAAAGGTTTAATGTGGAGAAGGACCTGTCATATGGGGAGGTGTACGACTACAGCTCTTTTCTATGATGGTGTTCAAGACATGTTTACATTGACTGTCACAGCATGTGGCAAATCCTATTCCACTCTGCTTTCATGGACAATACACAATGCCAGACTGAATATAGAAATATTTCCAGATTTTCTTGAGACATAGTCTTGAATCATAGATTCTGTAAGATCTCCACAGAACACCTAGAGAATCTGAGTCATCACACATCAACAAAACTTTTACACTAGACTTCCAGAGGGCAGACTTTGGCTCTTTCAAGAGATTCATTTGGGCAATACCTTGGAAAACAGTTCCCAAAAACAAAGGGGTTCAGAGAAGGATGGACATACTCCAAGAAAGAAATCTTGAAGCCTCAGGAGCAAGCTGTCCCTATGAGCTGACAAGGAAGATGACCAGCCTGGACTGGCAAGGAGCTTTGAAAAAACTGAGGGGAAAAAAAGAGGTTTTATCAACTTTGGAAAGAGGGGCAAGCTACTCAGGAAATAATAAGGATTTCGCTGGGTCAGGTAGGAAGAAAATAAAAGAGGCAAAAGCCCTGTTAGAACATAATCTGGCACTTCAGTGAAGGACAATAAAAATGCTTTTATAAATACATTAATGGCTGTCAGAGACTGAAATAGTTCATTCCTCAAACATTGATATAAAGCTTTGCTCATTGTAACAAAAACTGCATAAAGAAGCTACAACAAAAGAAGCCTCCCTGAAGTGGGACTTCGGACTGAAAGTCAAAGTGCTGAGATTAGATAAAGGGAAAACCCCTTCTTAAATCACCTGAAACAAACAACTAAACAAGGAACAGGATGAGAACCAAACCCAGCAGCCATGCTAAGAATCATCTTTCACTTGCTTTGGGTGGGAGAGACCCTAGCCCACAGACCCATTTGCTGAAAACAGGTTTGCACAGATTTCCCACCCAACCAAGGTGGGAGGAGGAAGTTTCAATGAGTTGTAACCTCTGCTCATCCTCCCTTATTGCGAACTGGCTATGGAGTCCCCAGCCCTGGGAAGGCCACATCCATGGGACATTCACATGAGAGGCAGTCGAGGGCATGCCTTAATGCATCAAAGGCCCCCCTGAAGTGTCCCCCCAGAGTAATTCCTGAAGCCTTGCACCACAGGACTGCACGTGATGCAACAAACTTGGAGTTTGTTGTAAAAGACAATGGCAAGGACCCCTACCATCCCCCACCCAGGTGCCTGGGTTTTCCTACCTGGCCTGAGCATATATTAACCCATCAGAGTCTATGCTTTTTGGGCAGACCTTCACCACCAAGAAGGAAAGGTTCAATGAAATATGGTTGGGTTGCAAGGAGTGGTGAAATTTTCCTTATTCTGTCCCTGTTACTCTCTCTCTGTCTCCCCCACCTATTTTGTTTTTCTCTCTCTCCCTCTCTCTCTTTCTCTCTCTCTTTCTCTCTCTCTCTTTCCCATATTTACTATCAAACCCATACTATTGTCACGGGCATATGGTCTCATTTGCACCTTAATTTGGGCAGAGGCATTTCTAAGAACCTTTGGTAATCGGATCCTGACAATGGCAAAAGGAGGGGTAAGGAGAACCTCTGTTCTTCACTGGACATGTAGAGGAATATAGTTAGCAAAGATGAGGAAAAGGCTGAGGTACTTAACACCTTCTTTGCCTCAGTTTTCAACAATAAGATAGGTTGTCCTTAGACAGCTGGCCTCCTGAGCTAGCAGATAGGGATAGGAAGAAAAATGGACTCACTGAAGCTCAGGAAGAAGCATTTAGTAACCTACTGAGCTACTTAGATGCTCACAAGTCTTTCGGATCTGGTTGGATCTATCCTAGAGTGATGACGGAGCTGGCAGAAGAGTTTGCCAGGCCATTGTCTATCATTTTTCATCAATCCTGGCTGACCATGGAGGTCCCAAATGACTGGAAGTTGGCCGATGTGATACTCATCCATAAGAAGGGCTGCAAGGAGGATCTGGAAAACTACAGGCCTATCAGTCTGATCTTGGTGCCTGGCAAGGTTGTGGAACAGATAATCTTGAATGTGAGCACACAGCACATAGAGGATGACCAAGGGATCAGGCCCAGCCAGCAGGGTTTTTTAGGAGGGTCAGGGCCTGCCTGACCAACCTGATTTCCTTTTATGACCAAGTGACCTGCCTGGCACATATGGGGAAAGCTGTGGATATTGTCTACCTGGTCTTCAGTGAAGCCTTTGATACTGTCTCCCATGAGGCTCCCCTGGGAATGCTTGCACAGGTGCACCCATCCCTGGGGAAAGAACTGGCTGGGTAGTTGCACACAGACAGAGGTGATGAATGGTGCCACATCCCATTGGTGTCCTGTCTCTAGTGGGGCTCTGTGCTGGGTCCAGTCCTGTTTAATATCTTTACTGATGATCTGATTGAGAGGATTCAGTATGCTATTGACAAATGTGCAAATGATGCCAAGAGGGCTGTGAGTGTTAATCTGCTGGAGGGTAGGAGGGCTCTGCAGAGGGACCTTTCCAGGCTGAATTGATGGGCCAAATCCAATGATATGAGGTTCAACAAGACCGAGTTCTGGGTCCTGTGCTTTGGCCACAATAATATCATTCAGGCACTACAGGCTGAGGTCAGATGTACAGATAGGTGTGTGCACCTTAAAATGTTTCTGAAAGAAAAAGGTTATATGCTTGCATGAGTGCATTTGTGCTTGTTTATGTGTGTGTTTGAATCTAATAAGCTGGAAGAGTTGGTGCAGTTTGACTCTTGAGAAGGAGATGTTTCTGAAATGGCTGGGAGGGAAATAAGTTGTATAATCTTAACAAATAAGAGACAAACATCAGATTTCTAAGATGATATTTGATTTCCCTTGTTTATAGCTTAATATTGCAAGTGCCAAAATTGCTTCTTCACCAACACTGAAAATCTAAAGCAGCACTAATGTGGTTTGTCAAATCACAACCTTTACACAATAGGTGACCCAAACCTAGTGTCTCAAGAATAATTAATGAGTTAATGTTGCCAAGCGGGTAGCTTTTTCGGAGTTCTGGGGCAGACTATGCCAGTGGAAGAATGGCACTGAATGTTAGAAGGAAAAAAAAGATGGCTTAAATTCTATTATTCTATTCTATTCTATTCCATGGGCCTTACTTGTACTTACTTACTTACTTGTACTTACTTACTTACATCACTTTCTCTTGACCTTGCCCTGTCAATCCCACATACGTGTCTAACCCTGGGTACATCTCATACAGTCATGTTCCAGACAGATCCTGAACTAGAACTGTCCCCATCCCTTTGGACTATGTGAGGACTGTGTCTGATCATGATCTCTCTAAAACACCCTGGTCTTCTTTGGGTTCTCTGGAACTATGCATATCCTTGTGCACCACTTTTTGTAGGCATAAAACTTTCTAGAGGTAGCAACTGACGCTTCCTACAACAAATACTTCTTACACAGAAAAGGTTACACAGAAAGTTTGATGGTCTAGATGTGGTTGAGTACTGCACAGGACTTAGCTCAAGATCTTTGTATTCTTTTGTAATAGTGACTGCACTGCACTAAGCTGCAACAAACTGAATAAATATTTTGCATATAGGTTTGTCTCTCTCTAAGGTCTAATCCATTCCCAAGCATTCTGTACACCTATGTGAAAACAACAAGTAGATGATGAGGGGAAATGGGTACAAATTGCAGCGGAGAGGTTTCATGCTGATACGAGAAGATTTTTTTTGCAGTAAGAGCCATCAATCACCAAAGGAACCCTGCCAAGGAGGTGGTAGAGTCCCTGTCACTGGATGTTCTGAAGATGTGATTAGATAGTGCACTAGAAAATCTTATTTAAGTTCCCTTTCCCATGAAATACTGGATCAGATGATCTTTTGAGGCCTATTCCAATCTGAGCCATTCTACAATTCTGTGATTCTAAAATAACCTCCCATACCAAAACCAAACAAACCTGCCATTTATTTAGGGCTTAGGTGAATCAAATTTTTTACTAGGTTTCCACAGATTTTGAATGATTGATGTAAAATGCTTTACATTACAAAATAGCCAAAGAACCCTGTGATATAAAGACCTAAAAATGCATCATCAATATTTTAGTGTCTCTCTCTGCTAATATTCAGAATAAATTTCATTCTGATATATATTTATCTTTAAGTATATAAATGGCCTCCTTTGCTGAAATGGGGATATTCCTCCCATTTGTTTAAATAGTGACATGGTGCTTAAATTCCAATATAAAAAAAGTATTTGGAAATGTAATGCTTGTATTTGGGTGAAGAAGATCTTCAGAAGTAGGGAACATAATTGTTTTATTGAGGAATATTTCAAAGAAATATGTTTGTTTTAGGTTTTTCCCTCCATTTTGTTTATAATATTTGGTCTCATAGCTGTGAGTTTCTATGTCTTTAAACAATCAGGGCATTACTTACAATTTTGTATCTACTTTTTCATTCAAGTATTTGATTTTACTGTTCCTCTTATGGTCTCCTTATGCACTCTGTCGTACCCCCAGCTAGGCTAGAAAGCATATTCTTGATCACCATTTTAGCCTAAATGTGCTGTGTTGGGGTAGATGATTACTTGTGAAATTAAGGGAATGGCTGTGAGTCATGATTTTGCTGTAGTAGGCAGCTAAGTCTTCCATGGATCACAGTCCTCGTGGGTGTACCTGCTCTTGGAATAACATTTTCTATGAACCGTAGTCTTTTTTAGAGGTATACTTGCTACAGCATGGACTTGTCTGGAGCCAGCCATGGACTTATCAGTAGTTTTGTGGTGCAATTTCTTCACTTTAACCTCATCAATTCCTTCTGGAATGCATCAGATCCACCATGGCACTGCCCATGGCCACAGATCTTTCAAAGGTGTACCTGCTGTGTTATGGATTTATCCACAGGCACAGACACTTCAAGGTATTCAGCGCAGCTTCATGCGGTCACTGGCACTTAAAAGTGTAACTGTTGTAGCATGAACTTGTTCTTGGGCCACAAACCCTTCAGAGGAACACCAGCTGCAGCACAAGAGATAGCCATGGACACAGATGCTACAAGGTGTACCTGCTCTGTTGTGCACTCAGCCACAGCTGCCCCAGGGTGTCCTGCTCTTCTGTGCGCTCATCCTCAAGTGCACAGTCTCTTTTGACTCAAGTTCACATTGAAGTTTTACCCTGTCCAGCACAGCAGCACAGAAACCACACCGATGCCCTGGCCATCTGCCAGCCCAGACACATCTCCAGGCGTTCCTGGCCACAGCAGAGCACGGAGCTCAGCAGCACAGCAGTACAGTGACAAGAGAAAGCCAGAAGCAACTCTGACAAGCACTAGACTCTCATACAGAGGATGGCAAGTGAGCCCCATGGCAAGAACAGGAACCTGCTGAATGGTAGCTAAATGGTGCTAACAACAGCTAGGAATTCAACCTAACACACTCCAGTCAAACCTGTCATTATCTCAAACTCTTTGAGTCCCATATTGGGTGGCAAAAAGGACTGTCTTGGCATAACCCCAGCAGGCAAATAAATACTGCATATTTGCTTCCCCAGAAAGCTCACGGTTTGCAGCAAAGACTGCTCAATAGTTAAAGTGAGAGCAATGAATTCACTACTTCCCTGCAGCAGGCAGGTGTTTGGTCATCTTTGGGAAAACAGGTCTCTATCATGTGTACCAGTTAATTAGGAAGGAACTCTGACCATCATTCCATCCTTCTTCCTTCAGCAGTGTCATACCGTATAGGATATCCCTTTGGTCAGTTGGATTCAACTGTCCCTGAGGTGTCCCCTACAAGCTTCTTTCACAACCCCCAGTTACTCACTGGAGTGCCAGTGTGAGCAACAGAAGAGGATTTGATGCTGTATAAGCACTGTTATGTAGTAAGTGACACATCTTCATCACGAACACAAAACACAGCCCCATACATGCTCCTTAGAAGAATTAGGTCTACTTCAGCCAAAATCAGTGTAGAGTGTTAAGTCTCAATGGTTTGGTAAAGAATTGGCCTGGCTGGTCCCCAGTATGGACCTCAAGTTTCGGCCCTGGTCTCTGGAAATCCCAACATACCACATAGATACAAAGACACATACCATTTAGACACTTCCAGTGTGCAACAGAGACCAAGGTTTTGAAATGTAAATTATAGGATGTCTTCATCAACTGAAGAAAGAAAAAGAAAGTGTAAAAAAAGTTTTACTTAGGAATCAATTACCCAAAGTAATGTGTAATTACATTTCCACTATTGGTTTTCATTATTGATGAGTTCACCATAACTTCCTAATAACAGAGTTAGTGAAATTACCTTTTAAAAATAGGCCTACATGGTTAAACATTATGCAGTTTTTCTTTCACCTATCTAAAAGTAGCATCTAAGCAATTATACTTGGGGAGCGATTACTGGTGTTTGACTGTGAAGTGTACAGACAGCACAAAATTAATTATAAGCAACTTAAATTTTGTAAACAACTTGATGTACCAGTGAGTAGTGGTCATGTGATGAGCCCTTCAGGTGGTATGTAATTCTCAAGAAAAGGATAGTATCTGAGTGAATATATGTTATAGCATCATTCTGTCTGTAACAAGGTATAAATATTTTCAGTCTCCTTGTCTAAATTAAAAGTTTACCTTCTGCATAAACTGATAGAGATATTGATGATGCAAAATAAAAAATATTGATAAATATTCATAAAAATATTACCAGAAAAAAACCCTTCTGAGACATTTATGTCATTTGTACAGACTTTTAATGGTAGAATTACTGAATGGAAGAAATAGCAGAGAAAAAAATATCAGAGCATCTAAATGAAGACCAAGATATACTCCTTTAACACAGAAGTAACCCGCAGATTGTAAACTGCAAACTTGGCATTTGCTGATAAGTTTCGGAGTCACTACAGAATTATAGCATCTAGAATATCACTGGATAGTAACATGGTTAAACCACAAGTGAAAAATGTAGACTTCAGCGCTGACCTCAGTACCGGGTGAAGGTGCATGATCATGTAGAAATTTATATGCTTTTTCCCCAAGAAAAGTGGGTTGCTCTGTTGATGGATGAGCCTTGTCTCTGAGTCTGTCAAACCACTATTAAATTAATCAAGAATAGTATCTATTTTATAGATTTACCATTCCTAAAAGTCATCTGGTTTGTGCACACCAGTTTACTCAGTGGATATTTTTTTCAGCTATCAAACAGTCCATTTGCTGTTTTATTCATTGCAATATGTACAAACAAAATTAAATTTAGAGACTGCCCTTCCGTTTGCTGATGTGAAAGCTGAAAAGGTATTTTTAGAACAGTTTACTGATGTATTCTAAAAAAACATATATCTGCTTTTATTTCTTCTTTAGACTTTGACTCTCTAAAAGTTATACCTTGAAGCCAAATTATATTTTTGTCTCTGTCTATATCTCTAAATGTAATTTTAAAAGAGTGAACTACAGATGTGGAACCAGTTCTTCTGGAATCAGAAGCAGAACTGAAATAAATGGAAAAACAGAAGCTAGAGGAAAAAAAAGTCTTTGGAACTCGAGTCACAAGTAAATGATCAGAACATTTCTTGTAGTTTGTATAAAATATTAGGAATATATTAGATATGCTTTCTTAATTGAAATAAATTGAATTATGTATTTCCTCCAGATAGAATGGTGCACTGATAGTAAACAGAGTGTTAAAAATAATTCACACTGAATGGGAGTTTTTGCTGTTTATGCAAATATGAGATTCTTAAAATGAAAAGCCTGGGGAACTATGGAGGGCCTGATCATTCTGCATAGAAATGATGGACCACTGAAAAGATACATGAAAAATCTATATATTTTAATAAGATTACATTATCCCCAAGTAGGATTTACAATTCCTTTCAGTGCAGGTTCAACCCTTTCAGTTTCTAGAGATGCCAGATTATAGCTCAGGTCAAGTACAGTGATGCAGACTGCAGAGAGATTGAGCTATGAGTACTCAAATTATGACTCTAATTTAGATCAGTGCCTGACTACCTGTCTTAGAAAGCTGAGAGTCTTAGGGTTTTGTTTTGTTTGTTTGTTTTGCTTTTCCATTGTTTGCATTGTTTGTTTGTATATCTGGGTGGTTGTTGGTTTTTTTTTTTTTTTTTTTTTTAATTTCTGCCGTTCAATTATATCCAAAGCATCTGTGCAGTTTAAAAAAATATAGGGAAAACTTGTGTTGCTAGCTAGCTGCTCTTGATTTATTAATTACCTTTAAAAGTTTGTTAAATAAAAGGCTAGATATGCCATGAAGGAATCCAACTGCAAAACTCAAGGAAAGCAGGCAAAAGGCTATTTATCCAGTAGTTTCTTTCATATTCAGCAGATAAAAGCAACTTTTATATAAAATTTCCTCATTTTTATGTCTTTTCAGGACCTTTTTTTCAAGGTCTTTCAGTATTAGACATAGAATCACATACATTGAGTAGTACTAAGGGTGGGACAGAATGAACAGCCTGTAGAGAATCTGTGTACTGGATTTAAGTTACAAAATCAGAACTTTTACTTTGCTTTTTTCAATTTGCTCATGCCCAGCCACCTCTCTGTCCAAGACATCCCTTCCCATAGGAAGATGGCATGAGACATTGGGCAGAAAGTTGTGCTCCTGATGTCTGCTCCCAATCTCAGGCACTTGGGACCAAGGTCACTGAGCATCCCTTCTCCACAGAAGTCTGTAACTTTTAGCAACATTTCTTGCAACAGGGTTTTTTCTGCAGAAAAGGTCTTCACCTTCTTCTTTCAAAACCCCCCTCTTTCCTTTGGGAACTCCAGGTTTTGGCACTGTCTCCTCTTTTTGGAAGATGCCAAACTCTCAATTTTCCCATGTGTATGCACAGAAGCACAGCATGTGATCAGCTTACTAATTGATAGTTCTGTCCCATGTGTCTTTATTATTTGGACTATTCTGGACATGTCATTTTTCTTTAGCCAGGATGTTGTCAAAATTTACAATGGTAGAATTGTATCACTGGCAGCTAGCAAGTGGAAGGTTTATGTATCAGTGTTCAAAAGCTCAGTATCTGACATACATACGTACACCCAGTTATTTACTATCTAATATCATTCATAACCAAAGACATTTTTCAACTATGACAAACATCTGTCACCAAAATCAAAATATACACCTATATCACAAAGAACAAGGCAACATTGTATGAGTCCATTTATATATACATATATATATATATATATATATATATGTATATATATATATATATATATATATATATATACAGCAAAATTCAAGAAAATGAAAATAAAATGTTCTAAAAACATTTAATGAGTCTTCTGCGGCAAGATAGGGTTGGTGTTTTTTTTTTTTTTTGTTTGTTTGTTTGGGGTTTTTTTGTTTGTTTGGGTTTTTTTACTTGGCTAATACATTTTTTGGCTATATCTAAAGAAGTTTAGTTTCTGCTTGCTCTGTTTACTTTTATATATATACCACATATATGAAATCCGGATATCTTTTTCACTTGCTGTGAACTCTTCTTTAGACACTCTTAAAAGTTCGTCTATGCCATCCTCTGTCCTGTGGAGTGACAGATTTGATTTCAATGTCTCCATCTGCTCTGCATGTTCTGAGCTTGCTCCTGTTTTCTAGCCTCTGACAGGTGATATTGTGATTTCCTTTACTATGCATTCCTGGTGGCAGAATAATTACACGTATTGTCCCCATACATGAATTTTTCAAAATGTATGCTTTGTGAGTTTTTTTGTCTTTTAATCATTGCTGTACTTTGGTATGAATGTAAGTGTGATCAGTTTTTAAGGATTTTCTCAGAGACAGCATAAGAATCCTTCTTTTAAAGCCAACTATATGTATATGTAAGCAAATGTATACGTATCATGTAAGTAATGAGCTTTTTAAAAATAAATTATGTGGCTTATAAATTGCATTTCACTTATAAAGATGCAGTATTTCCAGCAATTGTTTTGTTTGATAAACTTCCTCTCAATTTACCCAACACAATCATGGATTTACCAGGATGCAATCACATACTATTGGCTATACTGGTATTTTGTTTCATGTCTGTGACCTTTCTTTGAGACAAAGAAAAACCTGGATTACATTTTATTTCTCAGTGAATAAGTGCAACAGAAGTCTGAAACTATGCACTCATTTTCCAGCTGAAATTCGCTGAACTTGCTGGCACCACAACTATGTACCTATACCTGTACTAACTCCTGCAAAGGGGGCCAGGCTAATGTAATTAGTGAGATTCAGTGATGTATTTATGGAGTCCAAACTATTCTCTCCTAATAGCAAAACACCGACTAAGGAAAACTGTACTTTGATGCCTATTTCATCAACAAACTCCCCCTTTCAGGATGAAGAAAATGAAATGGATTCAATTTTGAAAAGGTTATATAATCTCTGATGTACAGAGATTATATACTGAATACCTGCATGGGACAGATCCATCACATAGGTTCTTCAGGTTCTTTATGGGCCAGCTGAAGACCTTCATTGTAATGTGTATACAGGATTCATTAGCGCCTCAAAACTCTGTCATGATTACTACAGACTTTAAAGTTAAACATTAAATTGCATCACTTAGCATTCTTGAACATTTCTTTTCATACTGCCTTCGAGTAGGCAGAAATGTCATTGTCTATAGAGAAAGTTATTTTTTGACAGTATGGTAGTACAGGATGGATTTTGGACACCATCAACTGCCACTGTATTTTCTCATGGGCTGATCAAGGTAGTTTATATTTTTCACTGTTTTCCTAATGAGTTATATCAATTAACCTAGGTACATTTATTTTCTTAGAATACAAAGTATTCTTATGCTATAATTTAGTTGATCAAGTTGGATATGAAATGACAGCCAGGGATGCATTCTATTTACTCTTCTATTTATTAAATGTATTGGTTTACCTTCTTGCAAGGAAATTGTCTGGATATATTTATTTTCAGGCTTTATGAGTAAAATTGGTTGGTTTTTTTTTTTTAAATTGCACCTCTTATAATAAATTTATTTATGTGACCTTGCAGACAAAGTGGTCAAAACAAGAAGACCACAAACACAGAATTGTACTGATTCTGGCTGCTGTGGGAAAGTTAGCTCCATCCCAACTGTGCCACATGCACTCTGTTTTTTCTTGTGTGACCAGTGAGAGGACACAAGGAACTGGAGTGGTTAACCTACTTTGAAGCTACAAGCCCACCTCTGCAAGCTGGGGAGGAAGACAGGGGTCATCCACGGGCTGTGAAGAAAGGAGTCATCCAAGAAGACTGTCACTCCAGCTGCTGCTGAGACAGTAGTAGGCAAGCAATGATTCTCTACACACAGAAGAGCTGAGAGTGTCATGATTGTGGTGAAAGGATTTCTGGCACTGCAAGTATTCAACTGGCAGTGAATACTCTGACCAGGAACACAATCTTTCTGACTTACTCCAAAAGAAGGAAATGGATAATTGGGTTCGAAGGACTGTGTGGATCTGACTGCCTGGCACACCAGGTCCACAGAAGTATAAGGCTTGGGTGGACATCAGGGAAAAATGTACCCACCCTAATGTCACCAGGACAAGAAGGAAGCCAGCTATATTTCTGGAGTGACAGTGTGATATCAGCAGTTATCTGTTTTGGAGGTTGAGGAAAGCCTAAAGGGGGACCAACAGCAAAAGTATCCTATTGTGACCAGCCCAGAGACCCAATGTTCTCTTGGCATAGATTACAGCTGCAGAAAATACTCAATGACCCAGAAAGGTACTGATGGCTTTTTGGTGTATCCACCATGAGCACAGAGAAAATTGAACAGCTGTTTACATTTTCAGAATCTTGGAGGATTCCACCAATGTAAGATTGCTGTGGATTGAAGATCAGCAAGAGCCAATTTTTATAGATTGCAATTTACAATTGCAGCATAATCCATATTGCTTTTCTACTTGCTCTTTTATTTTGTGTTTACACTGCATGTAGTAGAAATGCTTGCATGTTCAAAACAGAAAATGCATGTTCAAAATTTTCTGCTGAAATTTTTTCACTCTGCTTCTTTTAAGACAGATAATAAGTAGTATACTACTTTATAGGCATAAAACCCAAACCTGAATATCTTCTGATCTGGTTTTCTGAACAGGTCTCACTGTAGGTATGTGTAAAACAAAACATCAGTTTACCAAAAATGTTAGGTGTAAAGTTTCTGTGACATATAATCCAGTATTGATTCACTTCTAATGGCTTTGTGGTGACAGCACTCAAGATTCTCTGTCTGGATTATGAATTTTGGGTTCTTTCTATATAATCTGGTTGGTTAGAGCATGCTGCTAATAATGCTACAGTTACAGGTTTGATTTCCGTATGGGCCATTCACTTAAGAGCTGAACTTGCTGTTCCTTGTGCATCCCTTTCAGGTCAGAATATTCTGTGATCTATGATTAGCTTCCAGTAGTGTACATTAAAAATAATCTATGTAGTGCTTAACAGGGCTTATGCATGTCAAATCTACTTTTTCTTGATTTTGGTTTTGATGGTTTATGCTGTCAAATTCAGCACTGTTGTTAAAAACTTATGCAAAATCAGATTATTTCATGTTATGAAGAGTTGTGCTATCGTTTGCAATTTGTCCACTCCTGTCAAATCAAATTTAGGGTTCACTGGGTGCAAGGAAATGGAGCAAATGGGAAAATGAAATCTTCATCTTAACTTTTATTAACTGTAAATTTCAGCATCTCTCTGTGTTATTGCTAATTCTCTAGATAATTTTTTCTGCATTTGGTGAGAGCTCAAGAACTTACTTTGGGCCTGACATATGGGAAGTGATGGGAAAATATTTTCGTTGGGCTAGACTGTTAAATTCCATCACGATATCTGAGGAATGTGAAGGAATGGTGAACTGAAGTATAAAAGCATAGTTGTCAAAGTATGAGCAAACTTCAATCAACAAAAAGGAGGGCTGTACAGAGCAGAAAATTTGCACGTGAAACACAGATTTTCTTAGCATTTCTGAAGTACAGTTTAGTGAACATCTTTGGTGCTGAAAGAAAACCACCAGTACAACTGACTTCTTGACTGAGCCATTTGAAAGGCAGGAGTGCTACTTGATCTGTTGCTGCATTTGCAATTTTGGCTGAGCACAACTATTCCTATCAAAAATCTTGTGTACACAGAAACATTAACAGGGCATGATCCAGAAAATAATTCTATGTTTGTTAGAGAAGTTATAGAGAAAAAAGGGAGTATTGCAAATATAATGCTATATTAAGCTTAATCCTTATTTTGATATTTTGAACTTTAAAAGTTTTACTTGTTTTATGGAATTCTCACAGGATAATGAGGAAATTACACATTCTACAATAATATTCCTGTGTGTTACTGGCTCTCAACCTGATTAGTAAAGTATTTGTGTTGGGTTTTCCAGCTTGTATGATGTACAGTGTCTCTGACTATAATTGGAATCTATATTTAGAAAGGGTGATGTGAGAGAATAAGGGAAAGCTTGTGAGGTTGTTTAATCAGAAAAATTTTCAGAGTTTCACTGTACTAGTTAGCATACATTGAATGCTTTGCTCCTTTGGGGAAAATACTCTTTCTTGGAAGATACACTGGATATGCTGAGAGCAGCTGAAACTATGCATCAAAGTGCATGATGACAAAGTTTGTTAGAAACCAGTGAAAGCTGGATTTCAACATTCAACAGCACGTTGCTGTGCATTTTGCTATGTAAGTGCATCAGTGCAACCATCAGTGGAAACAATTCTAACTCACTCTGGCTATCCTCTAGCAGAGGTGACAGTGATGTCTTTTGCAGGACCACAGAAAGGAAGAGAGAAACCAAGGGAGATGAGCAGAAAAAGCAAAACCTGGCCAATAAATAAGTAAATAGAGATGATGACAGAACAGATGCGAGTGGTTGCTAAAATGAAGTGCACATAAACTAAGAACATAATGTGAATTACTAGCACTTTCTTTGATGGCTCATTAAGACTGGTTCCACCTGAATCACTTAATATCTACGTTTTGCAGCTGGTAGTCTCAAGGATCAACACTATTTTAAAAATGCCAGCAAAAATATCAGTTTGATTATAGGGAGTGGCATATCCTCTAGGAAGTCTGACATATGCTCAAAACAAAGTGCATCATTTCAGCACTAGTCAACAAAAAATTGGAAATGCTTTCCGGAACTCCTGGCTTTGCATGGGATAGAATAGATTTTCTTCTTTTGTAGCTGGTAAAGTTCTGCATTTTGAATTCAGTATGAGAATAATATTGGTAAGACACAGATGTTTTGGTGGGTGCCAGGTAGTCCTTATCCTTAGCCAAAAACTTTCCAGTTTCCCAGTCTGCCAGGACTGGTGCACAAAAAACTGTGAGGGAGCACAGCCAGGACAACTGTCCCAAAGGCAAATTCAATATCACAGGGTATAATGACTAGTATATAAATTTGGGGGGAAGAGAGGGGAAGGATTGATTGGGAGGAGCAGAAGGCTACTGGGGGGTGGGCTGGGCATTAGTCACAGAATCACAGAATGACTAGGTTGGAAGAGATCTTCAAGATCATCAAGTACAACCCATGCCCTAAACACCTTAACTAAACCATGACACCAAGTGCCCTATCTAATCCTTTTTTTGGACACATCCAGGGATGGTGACTTCACCACCTCCCCAGGCAGGCCATTCCAATATTTAATCACTCTTTCTGTGAAAAACTCCTTTCTAATATCCAGCCTATATTTCCCCTACACAGCTTGAGACTGTGTCCTCTTGTTCTGACATTTGTAGCCTGGAGAAAAAAACCGACCCCCACATGGCTACAACCACCTTTCAGTTGCAGAGAGTGATAAGGTCACCTCTGAGTCTCCTTTTCTCCAGGCTAAACACCCCCAGCTCCCTCAGTCCCTCCTCACAGGCCTTGTGTTAAAAGCCCTCACCAGCCTCATTGCGTCCTCCGGACGCGCTCAAGCATCTCAATGTCCTTCCCAAAGTGAGGGGCCAGAACTGGATACAGCTCTCAAGGTGTGGCCTCATTCGGTCAGTGGGTGGCTAACAGTTATATTGTGCAGCACTTATTTATTTTGGTTTTTTCCCCTTATTTTCATTACAATTTTTAATATATTTTATTTTGCTTCAGTTATTGAAGTGTTCTAATCTCAACCAATGGGTTTTACTTTCTCCTCTCCACCACAGGCAGCACTGTACATGAGCAGCACTGTGGTACTTAGTTGCCAGCTGGGATTAAGACACGATAAGAAATTGTTGTTTGTGCCCTAATTTGACATGCCTTTCCTCAACCTCCCACTTGATAATGAAATTTGTGTATAAGGTATTAGAAATGCCTGGTTCCTAAACGAAATAGACTTTTATAGTTTTTATCAGGTTTGCTGGTTTCTGATGTTGGTTACTTTGGAGACATATCTGCATAAAGACCAGATCGAGATAAGGAAGGGAAATGTTATGAATTAATGATGACCAATTGGTGATTATGCTTATTAGAATCATCGTATTGAAGAATAAGCCATGCAAGAAGAATCTGTACTTGTAGTGCTTACTTGCTTTTATGGAAGTGGTAGATTTTTTCTTCAGGTTTGTTTTAACAGCTAGATGTTACGAATGTTTGGGCTTTTTTCTCCAGCCAAATTTCCCTGATGGAATTGTATGCACCATATAAGAATGAATCCAAATCCAGAGATGCTATATTTACCTTTTTAAATGTTTAAAAACCTTGATAAAAACTATTGTAATAGAAACATATGGAGTATATATATTGAAGAAAGGAGAATGTAATATAAAACAGATAATGACCAAGAAAAACAATCTAAATTAAGGATGTGAAAAGTTATGTAAAAAGCTTCTTGAGGCTTTTGGAAGAAGAGTTGGGGAATAAATGGTATCTTATGTAAAAGATGTGCTTGAAACTGTTTATTCTTGTGCAATGTGCTGATTGCATCCCTCTGCAAGGAAATAGTTTTGCTGTACTTTTAAAGTAATTGTGTTATTTTCAGGAACAAAATTTTATTAGTTCTTCTGTCTGTCAGTTCCTACACATCATTTGTGTAATATTTGCAGATTGAGAGGAAGCCATACATACACATTTTATTAACTGTATTGCCTTTCTATAAACAACAGTATAGATTTCATCACTTGATATTTGTTTCATACCTTAAATATATTTTTCTGAGAAATCACAATGGTGGATTGATTGAAAAAAAGAAACACTGTCTGCATCATGGAAAACAATTACGTTTTCTCAAAAAATATTAGGAAACGATGAGTAAATGAATGAGAATCTCATAAGGTTTATCTGTTTTATTTTGCTATCAATTTTATTTTATAAATACAATAATATATATTTCTCTTTCTGTCTGTCACTCTTTCTGATTCTCTCCAGTTATAGCAAAATCTTTACGAAAGTCATGTCTTGAGATTCTAAGAGTAAAATATTTTCAGTGATCCAAACATATCTTACTGTCTGAGCACCAGTTCTTTTGAATGTGCATGGGTGTTCCAATACAACAGATATTTGCATAGCACCAAAACCACATTTTGATTTTATTAGTAGAAAATATAAAAATATATGAGAGAATATTAATAATGTAATATTTTTTAATGAAGCAGTCATTTTCAAAAGAATCCTTAATAATAAAATGATGCTTTGACCAGATAATTCTAACTAGAAAAGCTATTTAGGAAAATATTGCTATTTAAATTTATAATAGGGAATACATTAATAGAAATCTATTCCATAAATGTACAATATGTGAGAAAGAAATGCCAGAGTGTTGTAAACAGCACTGAATTACAAAAAATGTTCTTGATTAAAGTTAAGTAGCTTCTTCAATAGCAATGATTTCACAAATTTGTTTTGATGGAAAATAGTGTTAAATGCACGTTTATATAGCATTGATAAGTATAAAATCAATTCAAAATCCCTTGCTGAGGTGGTGATTAAATGGTATGGTGTCATAAAAACTTTTGTACTATCAATTTCAGCAAATGCTTCTAACGGTTGCAATTTGAAAGATATATACCACACCTGAGTAGAAGTATGTATGGAACATTTCCTTTAAGGAGTTTGAGATAAGAGCAGCAATCACATATTTATAGAAACTGCAAAAATCTGTGTGTAACTTGAACAAACAACTTTCTTTGATGAAAATACAAATGGTTCTTTGTAAATATAATACTTTTTTAAGGCACGTACTCTAAATAAATACAAATTTCTTTAAAAATATTATTTATTAAAAATAAGTCCCTTTTTTAGAAGGAAATGACCCTTTGAGAATCAAAATTTCAATTCTGTTGAAATATTTCTACCCTTAAATTATTCAAATCATAATGCAATCAATATTTTCTGCAAATATTTCACGCAATATTCTTCTCTTCAGAAGATTTATTTATGCATTCTGTCAAGAATCAGCAGTAGCCATGACTAAACAATGTGGTTATAACTGTTTGTGTGTAAGACCAGTGCAGATAGATAGGACACCAGGTGCATTTTTTGGGGATTTATTACCTAAAATTTATTATTGTGATCTTTTTGATTGAATTTCACATTGTTCCAACAGCTGGTGGTTGGACAGATTTATTATGCGAACAGAATTACTCAATGATAGTATTATAACTCAACATCACTGATTTGGAAATTTCAGCGCCTTTATGCGAAATGCTTCTCATTTGCAAATTCTTTCTAATAGCATCAGTTTCTTTACTCTGGAATATGTCATGATAGTAACTCATTGTTTTGTTTCACTCATTATTATAGATCAGTGTTTCACAATTCACAGAAGTCTTGAGGGTATTGCTTTATTTTGTTGGAAATTATGGTCCTGAAATATTAGGTAATCCGGAGGAAAAAGAATACAATTCTGCTGCTCATTGAAGCCCAAATCTTTTGATGGAAATGGATATGCAATAAAGATGTTTAAGACTTTGTATGTATTTATAGATTTTTGGATATACATAGAGAATTTTGAATTCTAATTAATTCTATTTTCTGGGATAACTTAAAAAACCCCTACCACCTGTTAATTTTCTACAATAATTTTTGGTTTTTTGCAAAACTTAGTCTTAAAGGTAGACAGAGGTGACACGGAAGGGAGTAAATTTTCAAAAGTATTTGAGGATATGTGAAACTAGCAGACATTTTCAGAAAAACATAGTTTTCAAATAGTCACTTATCTGTTCCAAAATCTTCCTCAGATAAATAGAAGTCCTGTTGATGAACACTTTTTTGTTTCCCTTGAGTCATCAGTGAGTTTTTTCATAGGTAGGTACAGTCCTGTAAACACTCTATCCCAAAATTTGAACTGCTCCTTATAACACCCATAGCAGACCTGAACATTTTTGAGAAGAGTTATAAATTTTTTTATTGTTTTATTTTTATAACGCTGTAGCTTTATATACAGTGTAAACAGGAAATGTAGAGACACACTGTGTCCCTACATCAGCATTAGTTAGCATTTTTGAAAAGTTTGAAATTACTCCAAGTTTTACTCTTTTTCCTCTAAAAAACATGTAAATTCTCTTTGCACTTCATTCTGTGAAGAGTAAAAGACATTTAGAAAAATTTAATGAATATATATATTTCTCTTGTGTTAGCATAAAATGTTTCTGAGTGTTCTTGAAGGTCTGTAACAACTCTACAAAACCCTAAACAGCTGTAAACTCAGGTGCTCAGGTTAAGCATAATTGCTTAGTCTTAAAGGCAGACAGAGGTGAGACAGAAGAGAGTGAATTTTCAAAGTATTTAAGGGTATGTGAAACTAGCAGATATTTTAGGAGCAATTGTAAGTATAATTGCTTGGGAGCTATGAAAATGCAGACTGACAGGTCAAATGATTTATGTAGAGAAAGAATGTGAGAGCAGAGGATAAGATTTTTTAAATTCCAATCCACACAATACCTTGTCCAAAGCACATTCCTTTGTGTTGTGACATCAGCTCAATCATGATACCTGTTAAGCAGCAGAATGGGTTTAGCTTCGAGCAGATAGTTGCCTATTGTGAAAGCTCCCTACAGCTGCAAATTTGTCTAAGAATGTCCAAGTAGTGGCTCTTATAGTTCCCAGAAACAGGTCTATCTAAAGATAATGTGACAATATTTAAGAAAAAGAGAGTAGTTTATATTGTAAATCCTGTATTCACCCAGAAACAAATGCAAAAATTAAAAATGGAACCAGTGATTGCTGGACATTTTAAATGAAAAAGGAAGATGATAATGGACTTTGTGGAATCACAAGTTAGATTTTGGTTTCATGTCAGTAAGACTGGTGAAGTTTTTCAATTCAGCAGCATTGTTACAATTTCATTGACTGATTAAAGATTACTGATCTCTCACCAAAATTGTGGTTCAAATATACGTCACAGTAATCTAATCCTGTTAATTTGCTTTTCCCTAATATGGTCAATTAAGATATGTTGCTTAATGGGTTTTAATTTTGGTGTCTGTTTTATAATTTTATAGGGAAGAGTTAAGAAAAAATCAGTTTGCAAAGATGATGTTAAATGAAAATTTTTGAAGTCAGTGATAACGAAAAGGGCTGCAGTGACAACAGCTGGAGTGAAGATTTTGTTTAACTCAGGGGATAAACTTCAAAGATTTAAAATTGCCTACAACATATAAGTCTGAACTTTAAATCTAATTTAAGTAAAAAATTCCAGGTTATCATTATTCTTATCACCTAAATGTAGTATGCATGTTTGTCTCAGTATTGGTTTCAAACCATTAAATGTCAAATTCTAAAGGCCAAGTCACTACGTTTAAAACCTTCTATGCTTAATATTGCTAACTTTTGTACTTATGTTGATCCTGAAAACTATAGAGAAAGACTGTGAGGTTTCAGATAAAAATTATTAACACAGACATTAAAAAATTCTGAACAAACTGGTTTTATACTGTATTAAAAATGTTTCTTTGCATTAGAAGATGATTTCTTTTTTTTAAATTTAGAAAAATTTAAAGTGTAATTACATAGATACTTTTAATATATTAAAAGAAAAGTTCTGAGTCAATAATTTACTATATCTTTTACTACAATTCTGGCATGATTTCATTATTAAAAATTCTGCAGTCTGGAGAGTCAAACACTGAGCAAAGCTACCTGGAGACATCATGGAGCCTCTTTCTGGGACATACTGAAAGTTTCACCACAGTGGGCCCTGCACAACCTGACCTGTTCTGGCCTTACTTTGAGTGACAGGCTGGACCGGAAGACCTCTGGAGGTCCACTCCAAATTAATTCTATGACATTTATCAAAATGTCAATCATTTGTTGCTTCATTTTACAACCAATGAACATTTCAAACTCCACCAAAATGAAAATGCAGAGTGATGTTATTTTCCTCTAGCAACTCAAAACTCAATTCCTCCTTTTTTCTGCAACATTCAGAGTTTTGTATTTTAAAATCCTGAAGAACATGTCCTCTTCTCCAGCATTTTTGTGTACTGTAGGCTATCTATGAAACTAATTTTAGAGATATGCTCAGGCATGTACTTGCCTGAAGTTCAGCATGTACCTGATGGAAGTGCTATGAAACTGCTCATGATAGATTAAAAAATTGTTATTCAAAAAAAGATGCTGGACATTAGCATGGCAGTCTTTTGATCATAATTTTTTATTATTTATTTTGACCATATTTTCTGGGATAATATCTATTATTTTAAGGCAAAAGATAACAAACTAACTGTGTATACACAAACATCCTAAAATAATTTAAATACCCTAAAATGATTTATAAATTTATTTCCTATTTATTTTAAGTCCTAAGTTCTTAAAGTATTTTGATATTCTGTGACCATCAGATGAACTTCATAGAAGAGCTTTATTATGTATTGACAACCACACTCTCTTGAAAAGAGTGGGATGCATGTCCACAGATTTTATTTGTGGCCTCACTTGGACTTTTGTATCAGAGAGATGGGGCTGGTTGTACATTTGTCTCTCTAGTGAAGACAAAATCTGAGGGGAGGACAATTTTATTTTCTTTCATAACTTGCACATACTATGTCAAAAAGAATTAAATAAACATTTATCTCTTAATCAGTCCTGTATTCTCAATTTATAGGACATGTGGGGCTTGTATTTAATTTATTTTTGTAGGCACCAAAATATCTATTGCTACGTTATTAATTTGAGTTGGTATCTCATTATGCCTTGGGTGAAATAACTTCATATAATGTAATAATGTAACAAATTTATGTCAGAGTCTTTGTGGAATAACTTGGATTAATATTGGTTTTCTAGATGCATTTGTTAATATTCATGTTTCACTTTTAGTTCTGGCTGCTCAAGAACTACTAGAATTATTACCATGAAATAAAACCTGTACTGTTTATAAATAGAGGAAAAAACATGGTTTTTATGCTGATTTTAAATTTTCATAGAAAACAAACAAAAATATATAACCTTGGAGAGTGTGCTATTTTAACGAACACTTAGGCATAACTTAATGGTGTTTACCATTTTGATGCCACTGGCATTAGTATTTGTATTCTGCATGCCAAGCATTATGCAAAATGCATTTAAAAATTTAATATTAAATCAACTTTGTACCTCAGGGTTAAATAAGAAAATGGATTGTGATATTTTACTTTGAATTGTCCTTCCAGCAGGAAAAGCTGCCTGCTATTTTTAAAACTAGATTTTTCTCCTACAAAAATTATTGCTCTGGATACAATGAACATACCCCTAAAACAAAAAGAATGTAAAAATAATAAATTGCAAATGTAAATTGTTGAGTTGAAGCCATGTACAATTTCAAAAGATAAAGGGTAAACAAATGTTTTATAGGAAGACATCACCATTTTTATAAAGGTTAGAATTTCTTCATTATGGAATGTGACTCCCATTACTTGGCTCTATATGCTCACCACCAACTTGCGGGACACACCAGACATCCCCAGTTCTCAGGCAGAAATGCTTGGGTAGAAGTCAATTCAAGTCTGTTGCTTGTTTCTCTCTTTAAATTTCATCCTCTTATTGTTTTTTTTGTTTGTTTGTTTGTTTGTTTTTTTTTGTTTATAAATTCTTGGTTTGGTTTGGTTTGGATGTTTTTTTAGTTTTAGTACTTCATTCTGGACTGAGTTATGCATACACTTCCCTATGCTGGTCTTGTCTAGTTGAAGGAGGAAGTATTCTCTATTCATTAACTCAGCAAAGGCCATTTACAAAACCGTCTGATCCATTCAAGTGACATAACCAGTTGATTCACTTTAACAGAAGTTTATGAGAAAGAAATTCCTTTCTTTGCATTCCCTTTGAAATATTTTTAGTTTTCCTAATAACTGTTAGTTTTTCCCTATAGTCTTCCTTAAGATTTATGAAGATTTTACCTGGGTCTATATTGCCTGATTCTTCTTCCACTGTATGGGTTTGTTTCTCTGTTGTATATTTCACTGAATGTGAAGCTTGAAGAAACAATTGTTATTTTAATTTTTCAGTTTAAGTAGCACCCAGAAACATTTTTTTTTTCTTGTCAGTATTTAGCCTTGGAGTTTATGTATTGTGGTCTGGGAGTTACTCCCTAGAATTAAAAGGGGAAAGACTTTTGGGATATATATCACCCCATGCACCGAAGGGACAGAATTTATGAAAAAAATTATGTGCAACAGTATAAAAGAAGATTGCAAGTTTATGTGCACATACTTAAGAAGAAATTAAAATAACACTGGAAATCTTCATATGTTTGAAGATTATTAGTGTTTGCCTTTGCAAATTTGAGCTGGATGGTAAGGTTTTCTCCATCTGAATTTCATTTTATCTGGAATACAAAAAGTCAATGTGCTTTTAGCCAGGCTTTAGGTCTGACGTACATGTAAATCATCTCTTATGATCAGATAATGGCTATATAACCAATTATGAGATTATTTAAGAAAGCCTTCTAAGATAAGAAAGAAATAACATTCAATGTTTCTGACTAAGATATTTTTCCAAGCACTTAACAAAGTTTCTGCATCTCTTAAATGGTACTGTTGTGTTTCAGACTACTTTGGTACAGGGCAAGGTTCAGTTTTTCACTTCAGTATAATTTAATTTCATGAACATAGATTATATAATTGGAATTAATATGTCTAGTGGTGTTTAATGTGTTTATTGTGTTTAGTTGTGTTAAATACCTGTTTAATAAAATATTGACCTTTCTCTCTAAAACCACCATGCTTTTCTCAGATATTTTTTCATTGCTGAGGCTTTCAGTCTTGCAAAAAAGAAATTTGGCACTCATTTAATCTATTTGCACTGATTTCAGCATTTATTTCTTACTGTGTATGTATATTTGTTTCTCTAAAGTTTGGATACTTTAATTATCATGCTGCATCAGAATGTCTAACTGTTAACAATACTTTCTATTGCCTCACTTAGCAGAAACCTACTTTTTTGAGTGATAATATTTAACTTCTGACAGAACAAATGGTAAGAGAGAGATAAAACACCAGATTACTGGACTTTAAGTATAGATCATGTACTATTAATCTCAGGTCAGGTAAAATGTTAAGGAGATATTCCATACACATTAATAAACTACCTAAAGGCCATGCAGATGACTCTCTGTAGTAGTTCAAATCTATACAGCAGAATCAGCTTTTGCTACTGTCATTATATCTTGGGATTTCTTGGGATTTAGTGAGTGTGGAAACTTTTAACATTAGCTCTGTTTCTCTCATGCAATTGTGTACTGTCTTTTTCCAAAGTCAAGTAAAAGGTTTATTCCTTGTTTTGATTATAAAATTTTTGCTTGTGCTTTGTGTTTGGCTTTGAATCACAATATGTTTGTAGGACTATGATTATTTTAAAATAGAATTAATTTGCACCTGAAATCATTGCTGGAAGGATATTTCTTGATAAATGTCAGATATTTAGAATTTACTTGTGCTTCAGGGCACATTTAACATCACAACATCACATAAGAAGAAAGTAGGTCACGTTATCCAAGCATCACTAAGATATTTGGCAAATTTCAGAGTTTTATAGTTTGTGGATGATGATATTTTACGGAGCACTGTAAACTATGTCTGTAATTATAGCTAGTTAAATCACATTAGGATAGGTTTGGCATAAGGAAATGTTGTAATTGCTGAAGTCTGAAACATAAGCTTTAATTTAATCAAGAGTGTCAAAATAGTTGAGCTCCTCATCCCTTTATGGGTTAGCTTCAAATTTATGATAATCATCACTTGATATTTTGAAATAGGTTGTTTAAATTAATTTTCAAAGACTATTTGTAAACCACTAATTACCTTTTTTGGAGATCAGTGACCACTAGACTGAATAAAACAGAAAAGAAGGATAAAATCAATCTTCTCCTCCAAAAAAACTTAAATGGGTATCTGACATATATTACCATATCCATGTAACTTTGTCCCCTTCTAATGCATATGTAAGAATTAAAATATCAGGGCAAGGCCCAAAATAATTGCTATAACATCAAGGTGGAACAATGCAACCTTTGAATATAAAATAATTTGATTCTTATCGGATCACTCTTCATATCACCTAAAGTTCTAGTTCAGTTATACAGATAGTATAGTTACAATCCATGTTGCTAGGACATATTGTAGTGACACTTTAAGGGGGAAAATAGCCTTTTGCATTTCAATATGGGAAAAAATGGAA
This sequence comes from Onychostruthus taczanowskii, assembly GCF_017590055.1. Classification (NCBI taxonomy): domain Eukaryota; kingdom Metazoa; phylum Chordata; class Aves; order Passeriformes; family Passeridae; genus Onychostruthus; species Onychostruthus taczanowskii. The sequence goes on along the minus strand of NW_024499117.1, from coordinate 449,900 downwards.
GCATTTTACCCTTATCCTTCCAATTCACTTCTTCCCCGTATTTCTCTAGGTACATAAAGCATTATTTTGACCATTAAGTACAGCTTTAAATGACAATCCAAACACATAAGCACATATTTTTTTTTTTTTTTATGCAGTGCTGTATGTTGTTTATCAGCCCTACAATCTGTAAGAGTATAGATTATTCTACTTTCATTTTCCTCAGCTATTAAGATCAAAGCCAGGCTCAATATTTATTTTGGCAGTTTTATATCCCCTCTGGACAGGAACTGATGTCTGAAATTCTAAGATTTTTTTTCTGTTTGTTGATTCCACTGTCAAATTTGGTCAACATTGGAAAAAATACTCAAAAGCCAGTCTCACTAGTGATATCCCCAAACCTGGCCTCCCTCTGCTCCTATCCTTCCATTCTATTAAAAGAAAAAATATAAAAGTTTAATGTGAGGCTAACTGGCAGAAAACAAAAGATACAGTGGCACATGAGGAGCATATCAGTTAAATAACTCTGACAGTCCAAATTGCTTCAATTTTTTTTCCTTTTCCCTTAAGTATTACTGTAGAGTTAGCATCTGAGTGATAAAACCAGGATTTTAATAATAGGACTTTCAGTGTAAACAATCTTAAGCAAGCCAGTTAAATACAGTGAATGGCTCCAATCTACTTCATTAATCTCTGTAGTATTAACTTTAAATCTTTTATACAGGTTTATTTTCAAATTTGTCCATATTTTGGGCATTCAGTGCATAAATATTGTTCTCAGGGTACTCTTGCAGCTTGGTAGTTTGTGCATTACTGACAGCACCCTCTGAATCTTCCTAATAATGTTGCCTAGCCAATATCCACAGCATATTTTAACAGAACTTTGCTGTGTTTTACTAATGGGAAATGAATCAACTGAAAAATACTTATTTTACTAAGAGCTCATTGGACATAAGCCCCTTGTACTAAGAAAGGACTGCTGAAAACTCACTTGATTTTGTTCCTAAGAGGAAATGAACTGTTGTCATTTATAAAGTCATTCTGCTTGCATATGTCTTCCTGAATCAGTCTGTTTTCAATCACATTGAGGAAGGTAGAATTCCTTGCTGAAGGAGTCAAATTGATATTTTTTAATGCTGTTTTGCTGCAAGTAAACTACAAAATATATACAATTTTAATAAGACATGTCAATGTAGGTTTCTAAATGGAAAATGTATTAAAAACTTTGTATACATGTGTACAAATTAAAAGGTGGATCACTTAATGGACTTTGGATAATTATACTACTTTTGTACTATTTCATCAAAATTTTAAAATCTGCTTGAACAAAAAGCAAAATGTTCTGTGTTTTATATTACCTCTGAAGATAAATGTCTTGTCAAACTGTCCGCAAAGGACTTATATGTGGAAAACCAATTTCTTCCCATAAGGAGAAACTTTCATTCTTCCTTACAACTAAATACCTTATTTTTCACAAGTGAATGAAAAAGTGAAATTAAATAAAAGCTTTTTCCCTATCAGATGAGAGACTGAGAGGCTGGCATCACCAAAATTATGGTATTTACATCACAGGTGTCTACATCTGAGGTACTTGTCTGGGTTGCCACAGCCACCAGATAAGCTGTTCTTCACATATGTTATTTGGAGTGAGATCCAGCTGCCCAAGGGCAGATATCAATTTGTGTGTGGGAGTTCATGGGAATTTGGAAACAGCTTTTCTTTCTGTTCTACAGTTCACACTGTTAAGGGGAATAATGGGAAAAATTGTGCTTTGGGTCATTCAAACATCTTTCAGAAGAGCTGGAAGTAGAACCTCCCTTCTGACTTTTGTTATATTTCATCATATTCTTTCAGAGCTACGCATGAGACTACATGTGTAGAATTGAAATGAAGGTAAAGAATATTTGTAAACTATCACTCTGAATTCAAATGGATGCAAAAAAATTATATTTCAATAACATATTTAGTAGAAATTTGCATTTAGAAACTAAATAATGAATTGGTGAATAAAACTCAGATATGTAAGCCAGATAATTCTGTTTTTACATCTTTAAAGTGCTGGTTTCCAAAACACAGATTTTTTTTCCAGAGAGATCTGATTATGAAGAAATTGCTATATGTCTTTATTAATTTTTAAAATAACTTCTTGTCTAAAATAGAGATTGATTTTTATATAAGAGCTAAGCATGCTATTGAGCAGGAGTGAATGCTCAGACTGAGTCTCACTATATTCCCATTTAGTTGCTGTGGATTTTTTTAAATTTTAAAATTACTCTTTCCTTGACAATTTCTCTTTCAGGGATTTGAATATTCAGGATTATTTTCCATTAGTAGAATATGGTAATTTACTTAATTTCTGCTTTCCTTTTTTTTTTTTTTTCCTCTACACATACTAGCGAGGCTATAATATACTTCTTTTTCCCAAATGATTAGTCATTAGTGCTCCATAAAACTGTGGGCTACCAATATTTAAATGTCTAAGCTGTGGTATACAGCAATTTATCATGTTTTCTTACCAATTGCATTGATCTCACATGTCATTTAAGGCTTAATTGTGATTAAGAGTATTTAATGAATTCCAACTCACTTTAATAAATTGACCTCACCTTTGCTCAGACTTTATAAAGGACTTCTAAAAATGAACAAATTGAAATGTTAGATTTCAAATTAGAACACTTTCAAATAAGAATTATTTGCCTCACACTTTGAGTAATTGACCAAACTCCTAGTTTTAAAGTGTTTCTTTTATTATTTTTATTTTTTTGTTCTACTTAGTCATGACAAATTTGTCAAACTATCTTGAATGAGAACAACCTTCCTTTTTCTTCTCTACAAGTTATGAAACTTGTCAGGACTTTTTCCCTATGGATTTGTGAACACCAAATCTTTAGATCTTTCCTATTACATTTTATTAGAAACATCCACAGAAGAGGACATGGGTATATGGATGCCCATGCATGCACTTCCAGGACTGCACAGTGATAAAACTACTGGCTGACCCTAGGGACCTTAGGGGATTGGAAAAATGTAGGATGTTTTTCAAACTGTTTTACAACTGAGTGTAGGACTAGCAGCAGAGCATTTCTGATGTCCTGTAGCTTCATGTCTAACAGAGTTAATCCTAATGTCTAACAGCTCTGGGATGTAGTCACTCTTGTTCTTCTGCCAGTGGACCCTGATGACGTGCAGTGCTTGGCAAAGCCTAGCATACGCACCTACTGCACAGTTTTGTAAATCTCAACACTAAAGGATAGAAAATGGATTTTTCAGAATGAAATTAAACAATAGTCCAAAGTTTTTTTCCTTGTGTCTGTGGCTTCTACCTGGTCTTGACACTAAATATTTTTCTTTATTTCCAGGTTCTATCAAGACCTGCATACTTTTTTTACTACAATTTTCTTTAAAATTGAATTCTTTATTATAAATGGTAGTGCTCAATAATACATTTAAATGCATCTTTGCTAATTCATGTTTTTTTTAAAAGCTAGAGTAATCACCATGAAAAGGATAATAATAGAAATGCTGAAGTTGTAATCAAAGAAGGAAAATGTTTGTTCAAATCAAAGAACTATAGATTCCTACAGTGATTTTGAGTTATCACATCTGTCATGATTTTATAGATCTGGTTGTAACCTTAGTAACCAGGTATCCATAGTAACATATATAGTCAAAGAAAAACGTTTGATCAAAACTTTTTTGTGATCTGATATCTGAAATTCTGATAGACTGTTTTGCTCATTTCAGGATGAAATTAGAGACTAACTTTTCCATTTTTTAAATACTTGGTATCGCATCACAGATTATCTTTCCCGAAATAGTATCTAGTTGTATAAGTAACATGTTTGTCACTGTGCCATTCGTGAGGACAGAGATGGCTGCATCTTACCGTACATGGTGTATGTTGAAAGTGAATACTGAATTAAATAGCATATTTTAGAACATAACACATGGATATGTTTATTTTACCATTGAGTAGAAAACAATAAAAGGGTATTTCTTATACATTAACATAAATAATAAAAATTGGAAGCATTAGAGATGAATTTATATTAATTTTGCATTTTTAAATAGATATGGAAAATATCTTTGCAGTTTTATAACTTTTGAACAAGCATAAATTATTGAACTTCTAAGAGATGGTTTGAACGTCTTGGAAAAAATCTGAACAACGTGGAAATACAGTATAAAAATTAGAATGCAACAGCATCCAGCTAATCATTTACATTCTGAAAGAGTGTTAAGTTGGAAAACATTGTCTGCCCTCAAGCAGTCAGAATGAGCATTTTATTTCAGGGAAAGCTGAAAATGTTGAACATCTGTTGGATTGGTTGTACTTACAGTCCTCACGTTTCATGAAAGTGGGAAATGCTGTAATTGATAAAGCACACGAGACAATATTGTCTGTAGAGACAGGATCATCAGGTTTATTGATCTGGAACTATAAACTCTGGATGTTAAACTGGATGGTTTGGTGGCTGGAAGATATCTGGATCATATGTTATCAATCAACATTTAAAAAATTAAAATCCTCTTCAATATATGACAGCAAATAGTATTTATAATATCTAAATACACGTATTCAATGCCTGCTATATTTAATTTGATAAAACCAGCCAAGCAACCAAAAATTGTGTTTCCAGAATATAATTTGTTACTGTACAACTCCAAGTTTCCTTATTAGAATAAGAAAATTTTCTAATTTTTCCTTCAGGTCATAGGTTCTTTTTTTTCAGAGGAAAAAAACTCTCAGCAATGCATACATGATTCAATATAAAAGGTTCATATATTTGTATCAATAATACAGTATTTATTATTTATTAATTTTGTAATTGTGCATTATAGGTTTAAATGATCTTTTAACATATTAGTTATTTTGCTTCTAAAAACTTTCTTCCCTAATGTAAGTAAGACTAATACTGTTTTACATTTTTCCTATCAATTTTTTTTAGTCCTAATTCTCTACAATTTTATTTCCTCATTACTGCACTGTAAACAGAATACAGGAAAAAGGTTCTCACTAGTACCCCACATTGTCACAGTGATCCACGTTATAGATGCGATTCAAGAACACTTCATACAGCCTTAACTCATTCTTTCTGTTGCAAAATGTACACAAGTTTCTTTTCTCTACAAACCATACTAAATATATGACTTTATCAGTGTCATCACAACCATTATGAATTACATGCTCATATTTTATAGCAAATATTTTGTATCTCTATGGGCAACCTGGTGATGGTCTGAAATGATATAACTTTGTTCTCAATATCTCTGCATACCTATATCAAATTTGAGATCAGTGGCTTGAAGAATCAGGTAAAATTAAGAAAAAGACCTGTAAAATCAACAAACATCATCTGGTTAGTAGTATTTAGTTACATTAAAGGTGTATTTTGACCTTGGGCTCAAAATCAAGACATAACTTTTTGTTTTTTTGTTGTTTGAGTTTTTCTGGTTTGGATTTTTTTTTTTTCCCATAGGTATGCATTTTTCTGTGCAATGTATTAGACCTTTCTTTTGCTATTTTATATTGTTTGATTAAATATTCTTAATATTGTTTGATCAAAAAGATATGAAATGTGCCCTAAAGCATTAGCAATCTAAATTGAGAGCTGATGTAGATAAAAGTATATGGAGATGGCAAGGTTATTCACCAAAAAATGCACACTGAAAACAGTAGATGTTTACTGTACCTATTTACTAATTTGACTGACATGTTTATTTTAGTAGATTGAAAAATTTAGATCCTTTAAAATGAGAAGATAATTTAAGATTAGAAGATAATAGATATGCAATAGGATATTTCAAACAGAGAATCAGGTTCAATCTTTAATGTTTATCATGCACTTGAATAAATTGAATAACAGCTGAATAGATGGTCATTAATCTATAGAAAGGAATCTAAATATGAGTTAAAGATGCATTTTGACATGAATGAAAAATAATTTTAAAAACCACATTTTTTTTCTAGAATGTGTAAAGTTGCTTCTTAATAAAAATTAAAAGTGATTCCATCCGAGACTTGATTATAGAAAAACAAAAATGTTATAAAAATATGAAAACATTGAGGTAAAATCTTGGTTCTGGTTATTCTTGATAACTACAGCTTTTGAAGATATGACTAATACACATTCATAGTAGATACTGCTCATAATGTTAGGAAGATTAGTATTACCCAGAAAAATGAAAGGGATATGTAAACTAATTTCATTAAAATTTAGAACAAAACACTTAATCCCTGCTATAATCAGAATACTATTATATATTACAGTGTTTTCATTCCCTTTATTTTGGCTTATGCTATGGAGGAAGACCATCCCTAGTCTCTCATCTTCAGCCTTCATTCAAGTCATTAGATTGCATAGTCTCCACAACAAAGAATATACTGTACTCTTGTTCCTTTTATGTGCCATAAAGATACACATCATTTGTAAGATCAAAAGAAATCCTAAATCAGAAAAGAATGAGGCCAGGCCTGAGGTGCATTATGTAGTTGTACTTATAAAGAAATCTTTTGACACAAATTTTGATCAGAAAAACACAACTTCATGAAACTGAACCAGTTTCTGTACAGCAGTTCTGAAATATTCAGACATTGACAGTAGAAAATCATTTTTGAATTTTAAAATTTAATCAATGGAATAAAATTATATATTCTACACAAGAAAATGAAACATTTTGTCTTGAATTTTAATTAGGAGACAAAATCTAGTTTAGCATTACAATGATAAAATGACAGCCAAAGGTGACTCATGAGCAGGTCATAAGAATTAGTACTATGTGGTATTCTAAATCACAAAGAAATCTGAAACAGCATACAGAGAGAAGCTGCTTAAAGCTTTCAAAGATAACATCTGAACACATTACTTATCATGCTATATGGTAACATTTAGACAAAACATACTCTGAAGTAGGTTTGTTCTGAATTCGCTGTAGTTCAGAATATATGTTCAATTAATTAAAAAATCCTTTATTTACTTCTTTATATTTACTGTCTTTTAAGATTTGATGCAATATTTCTTACCTGTATTTTCTATCACCACTATGAAGGTCACAGAATAGTTTGGGTTGGAAATAAGCTTTAAAGGTCATCACGTTCGATGACCCTGCAATAAGTAGGGAACTTCAACTAGATCAGGTGTCTCAGAGCCCCATTCAGCCCTACCTAAAAGTTTTCACAGCAAGCTGTTCCAGGCCTCACCGTTGTCATAAAAAATGTCTTTCTTATATCTAGTCTAATCCTTTTTTGCTTGATAGAATCAACCTATGTTCTACAGTTATGGATTCTACCAAAACGTCTGTCCCCATTTTTCTTATTCCTATTTAATTGTTGAAGGACCACAAAAAGATCTTCTCAGAGCCTTCTTTTTTCCTGGCTGAACAACTCCAACTCTCTCAGGCTTCCTTCACAGGAGAGATGCTCCAACCCTCTAAGAGCCTTGGTAGCCCTCTTTTCAACAGTTCCATGTCCTCCCTGTGCTGGGACCCCAGAGCTGGGTGCAGGGTTCCAGGTGGGCTCTCAGCAGAGCAGAGCAGAGGGGCAGAATCCCCTCCCTCCCCTGCTGCCCACGCTGCTTTTGATGCAGCCCAGGACATGTTTGGCTTTCTGGGCTGGGAGTGCCCATGGCTGGGTCATGTCCAGCCTCTCAGCCACCAGCACCCCCAAGTCCTTCTCCCCGGGGCTGCTCTCCATCTGTTCATCCCCGGCCTGTGCTGATACCAGACATTACTCTGACCCAGGTGCAGCTCCTTGCACTTGGTCTGGTTGAACCTCATGAAGTTCTTATGGACCCATTTCTCAAGCTAGTCCAGGTCCCTCTGGATGGCATCCTGTTCATCAGGTCTGTCAACAACAGCACCCAGCTCAGTGTCCTCTAAAAATTTGTTGAGCATGCATCCTTTTGTCCATATCATTAATGAATATATTAAATAACATAGGTCCCAGTATAAATCCCTGATGGATCTTGCTTGTCACTGATGTCCACTGGCATTCTAAGCCTTTGACCTCTGCCCTCTGGATGTGACCATCTGGCTACTGTCTTAACAATCCAAGAGTCTACCTGTTGAATCCATCTCTCTCTAATTCCAGGAGAAAGATGTTGTGGGGGATTGTGTCAAAGGCCTTGCAGACGTCCACATAAATGACACTTGTAGCCTTCCCTTGTCCTCTGACGGAGTCACTCCATCATAGAAGGCCACTAGGTTGCCTTCCATCTTTGCTGAATCTATAGTTGTTTCTGCAAATCAGCTCCCTATCCTCCATATGCCTTAGCAGAACTTCTGGGACTATCACTCCATGATCTTCCTAGGCACAGAGATGAGACTGAGAGGGTGGTACTTCCCAGAAACTTCCTTTCTATAGATGAGCACAATGTTCCCTTTTTCCAGCCCCCTGGTTGGAACCTGACAAGCACAACTTTTCAAATGTCATGGAGAATGCCTTGGCAACTGTATCAGACAATTTCCTCAGAACTCTAGTTCTCAGATCAAGTTTCATTGGTTCTCAATGCATTTCACCAGGTCCCGTAGTCTTAATGCACATTCAGGTTCCTCAGGTGATCATGAATCTGATCTCTACTTAGAGTGGAAGAGACATTGCTTCTGCCACTCCCCATTTTGCTGTCCATTCACTTGAAAAGTGTGAGAAGAGAGGTTGCTGTTGAAGACTGAGTCATAAAAGTTGTTGAGTTCCTCCAACATCTCCTCGTCTATTGTTACCAGTTTTCCAGCATTGTTTATAAGGGATGTACAACTTCTTTGACTTTTCTGATTAACATACCTATTAGAATAGAAGATCTTCTTATTTTTGTTTGTGCCCCTTCTGGTCTCACTTCCAGGTTCATCTTGGTCTGTCTCACCCCATCCACAACCAAACTTTGGCTCCATATCATTTGCAGGTCACCAGTTGTGTCTTCAAATGTTGGTGCATTTGCTTCTTTCTGTTTTTGTCTGACCAGTAACACCCTACTCAGCCATGCTGGTCTCTTGCCTTCCTTGCCGAATTTCTTGTTCCTGGGAATTGCCAGCTCTTCTGCTCTATGGAAGAATTCCTCAGAGGTCTGTGAGCTCTGTTCCACTCCCTTGATCCTCTGGGCAGTCTCCCAGGAGAGCCCACTGACTATCTCTCTGAAGAGCTGAAAATCTGCTTTCCTGAAGTTCAGGAACCTAACTTGGCTACTTACCTCACCCATATCCCTCAGGACTGCAGACTCCACCAGTGCATGGTCACTGCAGCCCAGACCGCCTCCAGTCTTGATGTCCCTGCTCCATTGCCTTTGTTTGGTGACCATCAGCTCCAGCATCACATCCTCTCTAGCAAGGCTATTACCTGGCTCAAGAAGTTTTCCTCCATGCATTCCAGGACTCTCCTGGGTTGCCTGCAGCTTGCAGTGCTACTTTCCCAGCAGATGTCAGGGTGGTTGAAATGCCCCAGCAGGTGAGGAGCCAGCAAGTGTAATGCCTCCTGTAGCCTGAGCTAAGGGTTGTTTATTAGGTTCCCCTTGATCAGGCAGCCTGCAGTAAAGTACTTCCTGGACTGGAAATAGAACATAGTTAGAGTTACCAGAGAACTGAAGGGCAAATCACAGGGATTTGGTGTCATATTTCTCAATATTTTGATGGATTCAGTAGTGCAGGATTTATATTAAAATATAAATCATATGTAGGTGGTATACCAGTATAGTATAATTTTACCATGGTTAAAAGCTTAAACATTTAAAGATGTGGTAAAAGTTGAGAGTGAAGAGGTAAATATAAATTGTATATTTGTGAATATTTTGACCAAAAATAACGCTGAACAAAATAAATTTCATCTCTGCATAAACAATGCAGGAGGAAAAATTATGGAAATCAGTTTTCAGATTAAGTAGCAGAGTTCCAGTTTCATTACAGACACTCTTGGGAGCACAAAATTCAAGACTAATTTTAAAAATATTTGATATATTTGGCTATAAACCACTTTTTTTTCTCATTCTCCCTCCTCACTCCTACAAAGCCCTCTACTCTTTTCAGTTCTTAGGGGCTCTCTCTTAACCTGCTTTTGACAAAAATAATTCATTATTTCTCACACAGTATAGCACTAGTAACACTTTCTTAGTAGCACTATCTTTCCCTGTGTTTGCCTTCTATGAGTTACATGGTTCAAACACAGCTTGCAGTAAAATGCTCCATATACATTTGTATATACTTGTAGGTTTTTCTTCAAATATTTGTGACTTCTGCTTAAACAGGACAAGTCACCAAGGAGATGGAAGGCATACTGTTATGTACATCTGTCATAATACTGCACCATTAAATTTTCATTTGAACCCTCCCAGACTAGCAATTAAAAAAAGTTCATCAAAACTTGCCTTTTAGTGAATAAAATCAGCATGGTGGAATGTCTCCAGTTGTCATTTGAGGCAGTCAGCTTGCAAAAAAAATTTTAAAAATACAAATTATAACCTTTTTTTTTTTTCAGAAACAGTTATGAGCTTAGAAAAGAAAAGAAAAGAAAAGAAAAGAAAAGAAAAGAAAAGAAAAGAAAAGAAAAGAAAAGAAAAGAAAAGAAAAGAAAAGAAAAAGACAATATTATCCTCTTTGAGGAGTGGTGTTATTGTTTGGAAAAGGCATTTTGAGAGGCTAAAGAAAACCAGATAACACTAAAATTGGATTAAGTAGAAAAGAACAACAGCAAGACCAAACTGTGCTTCAGGTAATTTCTAGTGTACTTTCATGTAGAGAAGCCCAACACAATGGTATTTCGTTCTAGATTATGAAATTCCTTTTGAGATCTGCCATGATTTTTATTCCTTCTTCTTACTGTTGAACAATTAATATTGGAGTCTGAGGATTTTTGTTTCACAAAGATGGAAGTTAAATGACAGTTATTTGATAGAAAAAAATATTGTGAAAAGAGAGATATAATAAGAACTCCAACCAAATTATATCGGAACTTAAAATTAGAACTTCTTATGTAAAATCTTTCAGTATGTTTTGAGAATGTTTAGCTTATTTGAAAATCTCCTGAATTTATTCCTTTACTTTTCTTTGCTTTTCAAAGCAAGTTGTCAAAAGTTGGTTTCTGTTGTGATTGGCACAATTATCAGACTTTAATTCCCATTCTGATCCTAAAAAAAACCCACCAGAATTGAAAGGAGTAAGTCTAAGAAAAGAAAAAAATTTCAAGAGTCTCTGCAACATAATAAGCAGCTAAAAGTATCATAAGCAAATTTAGCACAGACTCTTATTGTTTTAAAGATAACAAATGTGACTCCTCCTCGATATTTGAGTTTGAATGGTGGTTTGGGTTCTCCTCTCCTCTCCTCTCCTCTCCTCTCTCCTCCTGGGAATAAGAAAATTTAGACAATTTTGAGCTCCATATAACTGCTATTTCTTTATTATGATTCCCAAAGAAACTTCAAGCTAATGCAACTGAGTGTATAATGCATGCCAAAACTAAAAAGAAAACTATAACAATCCTTTGGTATGATCATTTACCATCAGTCTCTGTCATCACCCTAATTGCATTGAATGATCTCATCTCCTGACAAATGAGACCAGGTACAAAAAATGTGTATCTTACATGTTCATTTTCATAAATACTAATAATTCAACATAAGGATGAAAAATGGGCATGTCAACATTGAAAATGCATTGGGAGTAAATATAAGAAGGTAAGAAACACAGTTTCTGAATGCTGATTTAACAGGGTTGTGTCCCAGTCTTCTCTCTTACTATCCACTAAGAAAAAGAACTGCTGCTGCATTCTATGCTTAGATGTAAGTCTGTTGGGTTATTGTAATGACTGACAGATGCTGTGTTAGTAAAGATAAAATAAGGGAAAAATAACTTTTCTGGGGAGTTTCTGGCTTAGGATGTGCATGTCAAGAAAAGTTAATCAAATTCCATTGTAAGAACCATGTGGCACCATAGCAAAAAGATACATTCATAATTTAGTTCTGCAAAGGCAACCCACTTTTTGGCATGGATAGTTTTTTTTTCTGTAACTTTTCCTGTCATATCCCTTCTACTGGCAGCATGTGAAAGGTTTAATTTATAGCTTTGTTTCTACTGTGCCAGAATATTCTGGAAATTATAATGTTTGAATTATGTATTGATTTTGTTTTCTGTGCTGTGCTGTCCTATCACTTTATTACACTTAAACCAAAATTCTACCAGTGACCTCAGCAAAGCAGTAATTTGGGTTTACATTGGCCAAATATCAGTTGCCAGGGTCTTGTCAGCATGGGTCTTGGAAGCTGCAGGGAAACTGAAGGCAGAGAGTGTTTCTTTCTATGACTAAGGTGGTCTCTGATGATCTGGTTCACTTCAGACTTTTCAGCAGTCTCTGTCACTGCAAGGGATTCTGGGGCCAGTAGCACCATGTACTGCACACATAGTGAAACTACCAAGTTTTTGGCAGTCCTGCAAGGTGGCATTTCTTTTCAGGATTCTTTAAGGTCAAATTACACTCCATGATCGGTCATCCTATGCCGCATATGGCTGGTGGGCACTCTCCAAAATCAGTTTTGTACCTGGGGTAAATGAACTAAGCCAGGCTGAGCACTCTGCATTAACCCTTCAAATCACAGAATTGCTGACACTGGAAGAGTAGTCTGAAGTCCATTTGGTTCAGCTCTGGAATTGCTGAAGGACAGACTTGCTTATAAAGTCTGAGGTGAAGAGGGCGTTCATTACCTCTGCCTTTTCATACCCTGTGTCACCAAACTTCCCGCCACATTCAGCAAGAGTCTTACATTTCCTCTAATATTCTCATTCCCATTTTCTGATTTAGAGAATAAGCTAGTGTCTTTGGCATCCCTTGTCAGTATCAAGTTCCAGGCAGGTTTTTCTTTCTCTAGCTATGTATTCTTAACCATGCTCAGACAGTGTCTCTATGATCCTCCCAGAGTATTTGTCTTTGGTTTGACCTTCTTTCTTTTTCTTTTTCAATGTTTGAATTTTCTTAGGAGCCACTTGTTCATCCTTGTTCTGACATTTTAATCTTATTTCCTGCTCACCAAGATAGATGATTCTTGATAAATACTTTTGTTAAATATTGCAAACAGCTTTCAAACCACAACAAATTTTTTCTGGTTTGTGAGTACTAGGTACAGCAAAGCACATCTCTGTTGTTGTGTTTGAGGGTCCCAGGACAAGGGAAGAGATTAGAATTTTGACTCCATGTTTCAGAAGGCTGATTTATTATATTATGATATTATATTACATTAAAATGCTATACTAAAACTACACTAAAAAGAATAGAGAGAAAGGATCCATCAGAAAGCTAGAAAGGAGAGGAATGGAATGAATAACAAAAACTCATGACTGCTCAGAGAGTGGACACAGCTGGACCATGGTTGGTCATTAAGTAGAAATAACTCATATGGACCAATTAAAAATGCACCTGTTGCATTCCACAGCAGCACATAATTATTGTTTTTCTTTTCCTCTGAGGTTTCTCAGCTTCTCAGGAGAAAAATCCTGGCATATGATTTATTCAGAAAATATGACAATGACACATCTCCTTCTTGGATCCTCTGTTATTGCCACCACAAAGTTTTTATTCATGCTCTCCAGGAAACTTCTGGATTATGTGCATTAGTGTGCAGATGGTTCAAAGAGACATTCCAGCATTCTGATTTCCCAAAACCATGCTATTTCATATTTGTGAGATTTTATGTTTCGGTTTGGGAGAGTCTGGAATGTTAACGTCTCAAAACTTTCTGTCATTTGTGGAGGTGGCAGAGTGGTTTATTTACAAACCTAGGAGGAGAAGGAGAGATTTTTGTGCTGGATGCTGAGCCAGAAAAGGGAGAAGACTGGTTAGAAACAAACCCTGCAGACATGGGACAGTGCTTTTATCATCCAGATCCTCCCTTTGATGGCTGGCTCAGCTGTAAAACTTCCCATCACCTCCCTCTGCTCAACCAGGGAAGATGGGGATTTAAATTTTTATAGGACATTCACAAGTGGGAGTGAAGTATTCACTCTTTCTGATGGGGCTTAACCCTGCTGAAGCAAGAGGCAGTAATTGAGTCTTAGAAGGCTTGGTAAACTATCACATGTCCCTGAAGCATTGCCTTAACTCATTTCTGGGACCTTCCACCAGAGGACTGTGCAAAATTCACTGTATTGCAACAGACAGAGGAAGGGAGTACTCCCAGGGGAGGTATCTGGGTGTTTCCACCTAAACATAAATGTGTTTTAACCCAATGAACTTTGTGTTTCATGGGCTTTCTCTGACCTTTGATGGATCAAGACTATGACCATCACTTCAACCAAGAGACAACTAAATGGCAACAATCACATCTTGCTGCTGGATCCACAGGTGGTGATGCCTTTCTATTCTTATCCCTTCTCTTTCTTCCTTTTCCTTAAATATTTTATTGCTGTATTACTGTAGATGATACTAACCAAAACATCTGCATAGCCTCTTTCCATTGCAATCAAATTGTTCTAAAATTAACACTATATATCTATAAACACTGATCATTCCGTGTCTTTTTACTCTAATCTAATTTACTCTATCACCTTCTGGGATGAGTCAAAAGAGGGTTTTGTGATTTTATTTCTCCATATAACGGTGGCTGCTATCTACTTATGTAAAAATATTTGAGGTCACCCCTTCTAGGCCCAGTTTTGTCAATTCTGTGTTTGCTTCCCTTCAGCTTCTCTAGTCTCTTTCCTTGTCAGCCCTGTACATCCCTTCATCAGAAGGCTGCTGCTAATTCTCCCCCTGGCCTCATTCTCACTTTGAAACCCATCATACCAGATCCATCATCCTGCTGGAAAAGATACCTTTGCTCCACTTACTGGATCCTGTCTCTCCCAAGATGTCAATCAGCATACCACAGGCATGAAAGCCAAAACCCTGTTGCTGATACCAGCTCTGCAACCAATTGATGACATGCACTATCAGTGACACTTTCTTAACAACCCTTTTCTCTCCACAGCAGGAGTAAGTAAAACACTACCTGGGCCCTCATACCTGTGACTGCCTACATTGATATTGTCCAGACTGTTCCTGGCAGTATCCTTGGTACCCACCTGAAAGCACAGCAGATTGTAGTTGTCAAAGAATTAGACAGGCCTTGACAGTCCTCACAACATCCTGGGTAAGGGCTCCAGAAAGCAGCAATCTAATGCTTTTGTTTACTGGCACAGGGTACTGTTGATTTGCACAGAAACAGTAACCAGATTTCAGTGCTGGATGAAATGATTACTAGGTAGCTCATCAATCAGTGTGAGAGTTTGGGTAAAATGCACTGCAATGTGATAAATAT
Organism: Onychostruthus taczanowskii; assembly: GCF_017590055.1. Classification (NCBI taxonomy): domain Eukaryota; kingdom Metazoa; phylum Chordata; class Aves; order Passeriformes; family Passeridae; genus Onychostruthus; species Onychostruthus taczanowskii. The sequence continues at coordinate 434,655 of NW_024499117.1, read as the reverse complement.
CAATCCCCTGTAACCTTGGCTTTCAATCAAGGCAGTAAAAGCAGAAAGAGAGTGCAACTTCCTCAGAAAGATTTGTTATACTATATTACAAAATATTGTAATACAGTGCAAATAATAAAAATTAGATTTTCTTATTGCTATGCCTTCAAAAATTCCCATCAATATTTTACAGCAGATTTCTTTTCTAGGTTAGCTATTTGACTTCTCAACACATTAATGTCTTTAGTATTCTCAGTTAGAATAATACTCTATTCATCAATCAATTTACAGTCACATATCTCTTAAGTTTTTTTTTTCTTTTCATAGTGACCCAGTTTCTTTTCTGATGCCTTCAGAATAAACTTAGTAGTAATGGCTTAAAGGTGACTTTCTTATTAACCAGGATAATCAGAAAGGTGTTTAAAGCCACAGAGGACCTGTAAGTCCCATAACATTTGGGAGGCATTTTGCTTCAAGTGTTGCACAAAGGGCTGTAAGTATCCTTACTGTGCTGAGCATTAAATGTGTCTTGTCCTCAGACCTACCTGTGAAAAAAATTTTGGTGCAGAAACGAATTCACTGGAGTCTGGACATGAAATCCATCATTCCTAGACCTTGCAAGGCCAGACCAAATGCCTAATTATTTGTAAATGGAAAATATCTTTGGGGAATATATTACCTTTCTAATCCTTATAAAGAAGTACATTAATAAAAACAATTGTGGACAGAACTTTTTAAGGATTCTGCCTGCAGCTGGACAGTTTTACTGATTTCTACTTCTCTGATCTCGTTTGCTGACAGGATTGTAATCACTTATAGACAATGTTAAAAGTGTAAAAAGAAAAGGAAGCCTGAATCCTTTCTAACTGTACAATATCAGTAGCTCATGTATATTTGAAAGAAAGATGAATGTTAAAGGAATGGGAAGAAAAGAATTTATGTGGTTGAAATTTATTGTGATTATTTTAAATTTATTATAATTTTGCCTAAAAGTTAAGTGAAATAGTATTTGAATTCTCTATTTCATTTCACTGTAACTTTTATTAACATTAATTTTCTTGTTTACCTAAAAGTTAAGTGAAATAGTATTTGAATTCTCTATTTCATTTCACTGTAACTTTTATTAACATTAATTTTCTTGTTTTTCTAACACTGCCCATGCCTAGCCATTTGCAAAAATGGAAGAATGATACTTATTTTTGTTTCTTCAAATGTAAGTTGTTACCTTCCATTACTTTCAATTAGTAGGTTATTTTTTTTTTGAGTTAGCGCTTTCTGAAAATTATGCCCCACAAAGAGTAGTTGGCTCCATAAATATTAATCTGTTCATTCTGCACCTCTGTAGCAGTTTCTCACAGTAAGGTGTTTGCATTCCTAAGCAAGAGGATGGCCAGCTGTGGCGAGGAGGGAATGATGCTCATCTCTGTGTACTTGATTGTAGGGTCCTGAAACTGTAGCCTGAGTGCTCACAGGTGTCTTCTGGAAAGGCTGCAGATATGCCCTTCAATGCTTGAGTCCTTCCCTATACTTTAATCATCTTTATGGAATGAAACCTGTATCAAGGCAACAGGAATGACTTTCTGAAAAGCAGTGTTTTAGTCCCTCATCATCTACAGAAAAGTGCAAAAGGTTCATTTTGAAAGCGAAATGGGTATGTGTAATATCAGGCTTAAATAGCAAAAACATTACAAGTTCTTGTAACTTTTATGAATGCACTCATTTTTCTGTGAAGTATTTGAGAGGGAAATTAATGCACCTGTAGTTCATGTGAATATCTCTATGTTACTTGCAGTGCTGATGCTTGCACATCACCAATGCCAAAAGAGCAGAATAGGAGATAGAAACATAAAGTTTTGCTTTGCTGACTACTTGAGAAACGTAAAGCAATTATTGCTGTAAATTTTGCTTTGGAACCATAGCAGCTGTGAAGAACAGCTCAGTTTGGGACTAATTCTGAAATGTGACTGGTGCTTGTAAATCTCTAGGTGCACAGTAAGTACCATTTAAGGATCTAGCCCTTTGCTTATGGCCAGCATCTCAAATGATGCAAGAGACAAATTTACAGCTTTTTAAAGATGGAGGAAAGCATGTACATTCAATTAAAGGAAGAATTTGTCTTAGAAAAACTGTGGGGAACAGGACCTAGGGTAATTAACTTGTTTGTGAATTAAACTTATTTAATAAATTGCTCTGAAATTTTAGAATGAAGTTGAGCTTAATGAATTTTTATTGCATAATGGAAAGAAGTCATTGAATGAATTACTTTTGATAATTTCAAAGAAGCTTGTTCCTATTAATTTATTTTTATGGGAAATAAGAATGGCATCAGTGATTTGTATTTGTCTTTTGAGGGGGTTGAGAGCAGAATTGATTGGCTTGTTTTTAGGATCTTAAACATTGCAGAACAGAAATAAATTGTCAGAGAAATTACTTTTGCCTTTAATTGATCTTAAACAATGTTTTAGAATGGAGCAAAATTTGTGCAATTAAAATGACTCCTTCAGACTTTTTAGTAGAACATTCATTTGCAGAGTATTATTCTGGACCTCGATTTTTACTCAGGTGGTAGGGCTTTTATTCCAAAAACTTTTTTGATTAAACCCTGTTTACAGTGGTACTTGTGCGAACAATACTGTAATTCTTTACTGTTTTTAATCAAAACCAGTGGATTTATATGACAATTTTTAGTTTGAGACATCAAAAAGCTCCACTTGAATAAGCTTGTTCCTTTACATTTGCCTTTCAATTAACAAGAATTGTATCCCACATTTATACAAGGTTAACTGTAAAAGGAAGTGGATCGGTCTCCCTCTCTCTCTCTTTCCCTCTTTATGTTTTTCTTTCTTTGTCTCACTATCCCAGCTCTGGACCATTCAGCCAGCAGGACCAATGTAGGATCTAAGAACTGATGATATTTGTTATCTCTCTGTCTCTTTTCTGACTTTATTTCTCTGCTCCCTTTCTGTGTCTGGGCAAGCTGTGGCCCATACTCTGTACTGAAGTTTCTTGTGCTCTTTTATAAGGCTGTATCATTATTATGAAAAGAGTTTTAGGGCACTATTCAAGACAGAGAAGCAACCTAGGATCAAACAAAACCAAAACAAAAAAAACCAAGAGAACATTCTCTGAAACTCTGAGTGTTGGTTTCTCATTAACATAATCCTCATCCCTTATGGGTAGAAAACAAATTAAACAAAATATCTGCATGCAATTAACAAAGAAATGAAAAGGAAACATATCCCATATGTGCAATGATCACACTTCAAAATTGATAATTAGGTTTCCTAAGTATATTGTCTATTATGAGAGGAAGGAAAACTGGAGTTTATGTTCTCATGTGTACTTTTAATTAAGGCATAGAGTAGCATTAAAAGACAATAAGTTTTAATTGACATAAACTCTTATAAGAAGGTAAGATTTAAATATTTTTTTGAAAGCAAAGGTTGGAAAAAACAGGTTTCAAAGCTTTCAGATATCAAGTTATTGCTGACCACTTTCTATCTCACACTCATTAGCATACAAATACGGGCAAAGATGAATGTCTTGCTGCTAATTTTTGGCCTCAGTTTCAGATGTTCAGCAAACATACCTCAGTTCTTAATCACCTATGCTGAAACTAAAGCTTCAGTATTTGAGTTGGTGAAATTACATTGATTTTGAAACTGATCAGAGGATTAATTTAATTGCTTTAAGTTATGGTTGGTGTGGAGAGTTTCAGGATTCAGGGAGATTGCTAGAAGCTAAACTTATATTCTGGGCTTGGGTTCTCATGTTTTCTTCTTGGCTTCTGTACCATATCATACAGTATAATACAATTATACTGTTTCTCTATCCCCAAATTTCTTTTGTTTGTTTGTTTGTTTGTTTCATAATTACATTTTCCTATTTCTGGCTTTGGCGATATTTAAAGTTAAATACATCATTACTTGTCTAAAAGTCACAGTATTTCTTACATGAATTTAGTTATTGATTTGTTGTATTTTCACTTTCTGTTACATTTGTGTGTCAAAAATGAGTATCAAAATGCCTCAAAGCCAATAAACTGTTATTCAAAGAAGTTTAAAACTATCCTATCAAAGTAATTCTTAGAATACATTTGACATGTTTCTGAAACCTGCAGGATAAAACATAATTTGGAACTTAAGGCTGTCCAGATTATCCCTATAAATTTAATAACATATATATTTTCTGTGTTGTTGAAGATCCCTCCTTTTCTCCACAGACATGTCTCTTCAGGAGAATCATGCATGTCTAGCACGCATGAGGCTGAGATTTGTCATATATTGAATATATTTTAAGATTAAGGCCCACCCTTACTCTTTTTCATTTGAAGTGCCCTGCAAAACATGCATAAAGTTAGGAAAAGAGTATTCTTAAAGCCAAATAAAAATTACAAACATAAAATCAGTCAAAATCTGTTAAATGCAGAATTAGAGTTACTTTGTTTCAGTCATTTTAATTTGTTAACTTGTGAAGATAATTTCTTAAATATAGGGTACCATATACCTTTTTAAGGATAAATAGGATTCAAGTAATGAGCTTTTTGTTGATGAATTTGGGGTCCTAGGCTGTATTTGCTGAACTTAATGTAAGTTCTACCTTATAGAAAAGGTAAGTACATTACAGAAAGATTGAAGGCTGTGGTGAGACCCGACATGGAGGTAGTTGTAGTTGTTGAATCAAGCACTAAACCACAACCAAGGAAAGGCTCTGGAAGAAAGTTTAATGCTTTCTATCATGAGTGGTGCTAATAACCCCACTTATCATTCACCTGTACCTAGAAGCGAAAATGATTAGACCACATTGTGGCATTAGTGTATCATCACTTCAGGGATTGCTCTGTTTGATTTCACATTTGTAAGCCCACACTTCAGAACAAAGAAGAAGAAAGATGTCAGTGAAGACAAACGTCTTACAGATCTATTGGTGGGTCTAGGACAAGAAACTGTAGGCTTGTCTGCTTTTTGCCCTTTCCTCACAGCCCAGTATTGGTCAGAAGTAAGGACTGGATTGTGTTATATGGGTCAGGTTCTCCCACCACAGCTGCGAAGTAATATTATTGACTGTCCTCCATTGCTGCTTGTTGCTTTCTCCTCAGATGTGTGGTAACTGTGATCCTCTTTTTGTTATAGTGATGAACCAAGAGTTACAAACATTTCAGTAGGTCTGAAGAAGTACGCTGTAGTGTGTACTGTAGTGATGATCTGGTCTCTGAAACTACAAGGCCTAATACAGCACATTTATCACAAGACTAAAACAGAGTAATTGATGTACAGCTTATATTTTTTGATAAGGTAGGATGATGAAGAACAAAGAGATGACAGTCTATACTGGTTTTGGCTGGGGTAGAGTTAACTTTCTTTATTAGCTTGTACATGCTATATTTTGAAAAAATGTTGATAACACACACCTGTTTTTTAGTTAGTGCTGAGCAATATGTACACAGTGTCAGGGATTTTTCTGATTCCTATGCTGTCCCATTAATGAGTAGGCTGGCAGCAGGCAAGAAGTTTGGATGAGTCTGACCACAACTGATAAAAGTGATATACCAAGCCATATAATGTCATGCTCAGCAATAGTTGCTGGTGGAGAATAAGAGAAGAAGGAAGGTGTTTGGAGTTGGCATTTGTCTTCCAAAGTCACCACTACATATGCTGGGGCCCTGCTTTCCTGGATATGACTAAATGTCTGGCTGCCACTGAAAAAATTGAATGAATACTTTGTTATGTTTGGATAAAGCACACAGCTTTTGATTTACCTGTTAAGCTGTGTTGGTCTCAGTCCACCAGTTTTTGCCCTTTTATCCTCTAATGTTCTCCCCCAGCCTACTGTGGGGGAGAATGAGTGTGCTGCTGTGTGATACTTATCAGCCATCTGTGGTTAAACTGTGATGTGGTCAAACAATGAACCTTTTTGTTATCATTCTGTTAGGAAGACACTCCTAAATTAACCAAAAATTCTGGAAATATTTATCAAGCATTGCCAAGAGCTATCTGCCAGGAGTAATGCAATTCCCTAGAGTTATTTCTGATTTTCTTCATATTAGAGGAGATAAATGCAATACAAAAACTTTGTGTTTTCTTGCTAACATCTATTCTCAGTAATTTAAAGGACTTCTTGAAGACTTTCTAGTTCAGAGACAAGAATTGCTAAAAAAAAGGAAGAAAGAAGTGAAAAAAAGATATTTATGGTTAAATCCTTTTCAGTAATATAGACTAATTGTCGTTGTACAGTCATTTGACACTTTCCACCTGAAAACAATTTTTGCATATAATTGAACGTGGTGCTGCCATTCTCATCTTGTTACTCATTTAATTATGAATCAAGATTATTTAATAGAAAAGGAAGTGTGTTGGAAGTGATTTAATAAAGAAAAAATTGAAACGGAGCAATGCACCTCTGACTGCTACGTTAATTGTAGTTCTTACCAGCCCACTTCCATAACCTAAGTAGGTCATACAGAGAGGTTTTGTCTGCATAGCACTATCTTATTTGGGATGGAATTCCATGGATTCTAACATACCTACCCTGAGGTTAAAAGAATAGATGAAAATATTCAAGTGACGTACAAATTTTTCATTCAGGAGGACAGCAGCAAAAACTCATCCAGTGGTGGATGATCACAGTGGTTGATTTCTCCTTTGGTGAGAAGGACTACAACAGACTTCAGTCTTTTCAATTTAATGAATGGAAAGAATGACTTGATGGAAACCGAAAATCCTAATAAGTGATGATCAGTGGGAATTTTGGAACCAATCAACACAGTGGCAATGATATCAAAAACTTCCCTTTTTATGGTTTTCCCATGCATTACGCATCTCACCTAGTAGATCAGGTAAGAACAACTCAATATTATTCCAATATTTAAAGATGATAACATAATTGGCAAGCACATTCTGTTGCTATTTTCACACTGTTGATAAACATAGGGCATCATAAAAGAGTAGCTGAAAGAAGATGTCATCAGATAGTAATGGAAGAAATTAATGAAAGAATAGATACTGATCAGTATGAAACTATCTGTAGTCAAATAACCTTGCCATCATTACAGTGTCTTGAAAATACAGCAACAGAATGGGTCAACTGCAATTGTGTGAGTGGTTCTTGGAGCCTAAAAAAAATTACAACTCTACAAGCAAAGCTAGCTTAAATGAGTGTTATTCATCACTATATAGAATCACAGAATATTCTGAGGGGAGGAACCCAAAAAAATCCAGTCCAATTCTTAAGTGGATGGCCTGTACAGGAATTGAAATCACAGTCTTGGGATCACTATTATCACCAGCTGAGCTAATCTCAGTCCATATAGCCATTCCAGGTCAGAATTTCTCTGAGGAAAATGTGCGGACTGCCAAGTGATTGGCAACAGAGTTGGCAGAATGCTTCCTCTAACGTTATATCAGCAGATTTCCTCTGCATATGTCACATTCACAGTTTGCTGTTCAGATTTAGCATTTCAATGAACAGCATGTCTGCAGGTATAGTTGATCAAGAAAATAGATTCCTATGCAAAAGAGGGATTGGTTGTTTGATTTGTTTTGTTTTTATTCTAATGTATTCTGTAAGAACTTATGAAGTCTACTGTGACTTTTAACGTGGAATAGAGATCTTTACACTTTCTAATGAATATTTGCATAAGGGTAAAAAATCAGACATTAATAAGCTTCTTGGTAACAAATCCTCAGAGCAAACTTTTTAATTCTGTGTATGTTATTTTGTGCAAATGTCTTCAGTTGTGTGCTGAATTTTGGAATGTTCAATTTATTCCAAAAAATTAAGCCATTGGAGCTATATGTACAGGACAAGGATTTACAGTTTAATCATTCATATCAAAGAAGAAGAGATTAGGGAATTTTCCTGAATGCTAATATGTCTGTTTGTATTTTTTTTTGTTTCACTTACATGAAGAATTATTTGTCCTTTGGCATAGATTGTCTTTTTTGCATAACAAACTTCCCCTCAAAATTTGAGCAGAACAGCAGCTGAATTAAAAAATTCTGATCATTCCTGCTGACTGCTTTTTTGCTCAGTAAATCAGTTCAGTTTTACTATATTTGTCTTTTTACATAGAGCAAAATCACACCTGGATTATTATAATTCGATATATGTGGGAAAGGGTGGAGTTTGATTTTCCAATATGAAATAACATTTAAGAGAGAATTTTTTAAGTGAGATTTAAAAACAATACAGATTTACATCTTCAACAGTTACCTATCCTGCAGGGAAATCTCCTGTATTGTCTGATATTTGGAAGACACCAAACTAGATGTTTTCTGCTTGTGTATAATTCCACATTCTTAAATTCTTTTAATTAAAAGAGCTAGTAAATTTGAAATAGATGACATAAGAAATTTAGCTAGAAACCTATTTAGGATGACAGCTTTGACAACTCAAGAATTATTTCTTCTATTATTACACTTTAAAATCACCAGGTTCTTGTTAAGTTAACATGGAAAATTCTTAAATATTTAAACACATTTGTTCCTCTTTTTTGTCATTTTGGTGAACGCTATATAAAGATTTGCATGAGAGGAACAGAATCCTGTTCAGATTACTCCTCTCTCATTTCAGTATGTTCAAGATCTTTCTAGAGCAAAAAACCAGCAAAAAAAAATTTCTTCGTCTCTTTTTATGCAGGGTTCAAGTTGACTATATGGGTAAGGGGTTGCTGTTTTACCACTGGAAAAAGAAATAGTATAACTTCAGCCCTTGAACTGTTTCTTTTGCCTAAAATTTATGTGTTCTTGTAATATTTTTTTTATCCTTTGGTAAAGAAACACTTTATGACATCGTATCAGATTTTAAATTAATATCTAGGTTGAGACAAAATGACTTTCCTTCGACAGATGCAGGTAGCTCTACTATCTTTACTGCTTTCATTAAAGTGACTGACTTGATGAAAAGGTATGAGATGTTTTCTATACAGAGCACAATTTTGCAGAGTATCATTTAAAAGAAACAGAAGAGTCAAAGAGATTCTGGATCTTTTGTGCTCTTACAAGCAATTTTGTTGTTGATTTGGAATAAAAATTATAATTTAAGTAGGTAATTCTTATTCAGTTATTTGTTTATTATTGAGTTTAAATAAGTTTACTTCATCCTTGGCTCTTATGTCTCTGCTACATTTCTTATCACTGGACAAACTGAAAATAATAAAGAAGCCAAGCTCCTTTCATCTCTTCCTCACAGAATTTTCCGTCATCTTTCTAATAAAATTAATTTGCCATTGCTCCAGTTCAAACTTATTTTTCCTGAAAAGAGGTATCCTGATTGAAGACTTTATAAAGGTAGGCTATGAGCAAGGTACTGTATTACCTATAGCTTCTGAAAGCGTATTCATCCTTTACATTTATAAAGGAAACAGATATGATTTCATTCCTGGTTTATGAACATAATGAATATCTATAATCAGAGGGGATGAATTTTCAAAGCTTCCTGCAAAATCTAAAAAATCTTAAATATAGGTGCAAGGTATCTGACTTGGCATACATTTTTATATTATTGAGTTTCACCGTGTTGACCCAGCTCAATCCTATCACCCTTATCAATCTAGTACCAGTCCTTTCTTTTCATGTTTGACTGCTGCTTTTCCATGTAACAAGGTATCTTTACTGATGTCCAGTTAGGTATATTTACTGAATTCCCTAATTTGGAAAAAAGATTATAAAATAAAATTATCAGTACTCATTTATCACAGATCCCTACCTGCCCTTTTTATTATTCTTTCTTTTTCCTCTCATTGACTTAATTAAAAAAAAAAATTGTCATTCAAAGCTGATTTTAAGTCTTATAACTTATTAATATTAACCTAATTCTTAGTACTTGACTTTATCTTTCTCCTCTTATACGAACTTTACAGTTCTTGAGTCATACACTACTGGTTTTGACAGATCTAGGAAAGTGCATTGTTAATTTCAGAACATAATGGGTTAGTTGTTTCAGAGATGTTGGAAGAAAATAGCTTTTCTGTACTGAGTTAATTTTAGTACATAAAACTGGACCGCAATTTATTTTGCTGCTGTCTCAAATCTATTAGCTTCCTGGTATTTACTTTTATAGTATGTTTATTTTCTCTTCTGAAAATAAAAACCCTGCAAAACCCACACACTGTTAAAACAAGTGTGGCACATCTTACTTTTTCTTGGTTCAGTACTAGGTATTGATTATCTACAATCTTTGCTCTGCCCTTATGTATGACCACCTTGCTGCTAATGGTACTGTTCTTTCACATGACTGGAGAATATCTACCTGTTGTTAACTTATTAAAATCTGCCTGGGACTTTTGTATATATTCACTTCCATCTTCTAAGGGCAAGCAATTGAAAATTGAATTTTCACCTACCATCTAAATCTAAATTGAATTTTTACCCACCATCTAAATGCTAAGACTTAACACTAAATCTCTTATGACCTGATGATAGGACAGTATAGGTGTATGATACAGATGAAAAGACAACAGATCCTACTGCACAAATTTTAAACAAAAATGACAGATGGACTGAGGTCTCCTAAATCTCTATTTGTTCTTCATGTAGAAACTGCCAATGAAAAGCTTATATTTGAACTTTGACTGAGTAAAATGCACTTTCAAACACTGAAATGTTCAGATCAACAGGTCTCAGAATCACAGAATATGCTGAGTTGGAATGGATCCACAAAAATTATTGAGATCAACAACCAGGCCTGCACAGGACCATCCCCTAAAATAACACTGCATGCCTGAAAGCACTGTCCAATTGCTTATTGAACTCTGAGACTGTCGCTTGGACCACTTCCTTGGGGAGCCTGATGTTGCAAATCAGCCATAGACAGCTGCTGGTATAAATGCAGATGCTCCCTTTGCAGCTGTATGTGAGCGACTGCCAGCATTGACGTCTCAAGACATTTTGGGATGCAGGGAGAGGCAGGCTGGGCCTTCACCCTAGAGCCTGTATCCCTGCCTGGCAGTGGTACCAATCATTGGCAAACCAGAGGCCCATGACTTAAGCCCCCAGTCCAGCTCCTGAGAGGCCAAACGACAGGAAGTCCCACTTGGGGGAAGGGCCTGGAAAGGCCAGGAGGTATTTAAAGCTGAACTCGAGGCCATGGGGTTGTCTGGACCATACTTCCTCTCAGAGTATCTATCATCATTGGAACCCAGGAGTTGGTAGCTTTATCCTTTTCTATATAGTTTCTATATAGTTTCTGTCTTTATCTTTCTTCTTCTTCTAATTTCCTCCTCTTGGAATTCTTGAGTTATTTGAAATTGAATGGGTTTAAAGTTTGTTAAGCTGAATGGGCCAAGTTAAAGCTTTGGGAAGTGTTTTATGTTGCACTGACCCTTTTGCCCAAGGTCACTGATTTTTTAAAGTTGCCAGTAAAGTCTTGTTTTTGTTGTTTTGACCTCTTGAGGATGTCTTGATGGCATTTCTCCCATGTATCCAGCTCAGAGTGCATAAACAGCCACAAGCCCACCTGAAAAAGTTCTTTGGGGCCTTACACTGTAATATGCATGGTATAAGAATCTAGTCAGAACAAGCTCTTAATCTTGAAGGTAATGGTGGATTAGAAAGGACCTAGCATTTAGAATCACCAGGTATTAAATAATATTCCTTTGCCTAGCATTACAGTTTTCTTGTTTCTTTGGGAGATTTTTGGAATGGGTCCAACGAAATAGTGCTTTAAATGTGTGGAAGATTCAGCTACATACTCCAACTATTCTTTGTGCATGTTAAACAAGGCTTCAAAATAAGTTGCATTTGGATCCTTAATACATAAGTTCAATTTCTTTTATAAATATAAAATATTTTAAGAAACATCAATCATATAACTTGTAAAACTAACACCAGAAATAGTCTATTTATTTTCAAAAAGCTCGTTAATGTAATGTATGCTTCTGGAGCAAGTAGGCATTATTTTTCACCTATTGCAATTTAATTTCAAATTAATAAATTGGCTGTCTTGCATTCATTAACTTGTTATAATTGATCTGATCTTATTTTTTTTATCTCCAGTGTACTATCTTTATTTTCAATTACTGTATGACTTGGGGGGGTTATATGAAAGAAATATCAACGATCTTGTGAAATTGGAGGAACTAAGCCCTCCAATCTGATTTGACTTTCAAGAAGAGAAACTGAGTCCAGATTAACCTGCATTAAAAAATGCACCTTCATAATTTTATAAATAGAAATCTCTGACTTATTACACATTTAAGTATCTTTTATGTTTGAAAATGAGGTAATTGTACATGTAGGTCACTAGTTAGATACCTGGTTAGCTGTTGGAATTGTACATGATGATTAGGAGTAAGTGTGTGCTTTTCAAACACTGGAACTGTGAATTCTCAAGAAAGGAAAAAATTCTCAAGAAAGAAAAAAAGAGGGTGCTTTCTGGACTACACTGATTTTTAAATTTGTTTTAAAACAAGAGGCAGGTGACTTTGGCTAGTTGTAGACAAACAACATTAATTGTTGTTATCATTCTGCTCCTTATGTCTGCACAGAGTAAGCAGATTTTATGTGTAAAATGTTTCAGAAGGAAAATATTGCAAAATAGGATCTAATGTGTTCAAACACTCAAAAGTAAAATTACTGTGTTTTAGTTTTGAATACTATTATTTACCTAAAAAATGTATAAGTGTGTGTGTGTTCTTCACCATAGTATATTTGAACAATTTGTGCTCCAAGATATTATTGTCTAGATGTTTATTGCTGAAGAAATTGAGTCTTGTTGAGTTTTTGATTACTCTTTTTGGAGTGCCTGTGTGTATTCCCAAAGACAGAATTTGCTGTGCATTCATATAGTAAATCTGAAAGCAATGTAAGCACATGTTGTCTATTGCACACTTTTTTTGCATTTGGTATATGTAGCAAAAAAAAAAAAAAAAAAAAAAGGTTAGCATGGTATTATATATAGTATTATTGTGGTGTTATATAGTACATGCAAACTAACTATTTTGTCTGATCTTGGTCAAAAGGATCCTAAAGGATTTTCTGAGTGATAAAAATAGTGTCTAACAATATGATTGGTTTAGTAATTTCATTTCAAAATATATGCAACTTATTTCTATGTTTCTAATACAATGAGACTTGTATATGAAACATATAAAGGAAAGTACTTTGCTTTAAATTTTGTTAACATATCTAACCAAGTACAGTTAACAGAAGACCTGTATTCAGAGATGCTATGGACTAGGCATTTCAAAATAAAAAAGTATAAAGAAATAACAAAAATTAATAAAACCCACACATATTCAAATTCATAGGAGGAAAAAACCCCCAAACCCTGCAACATGAATTTTATCTCTTTGTATTGTTGAAAAGTTTATCAGTTCAGAAGTCTTTGAAGAGCTATGGAACTCTTGTTAGGTCATGTCCAGTAATGACATTAAGCAAGTATGGTATGTGCATTTGGGATAAAAGTGGAGAGTTGAAAGGGACCCTGAGAGATCTTCTGCTCTTAAGTAGTATTAAGTATACTTATATAATCCTTGTTACTGTTAATAATTTTGTAATCTAAAAACTTGCAGTAAAATTTTTGTAACCTATACAGGGAATCCTTTACCCTTTTGCTGTAATTACTATAGTCTAATTTTTCACCTGTGGTTCCACAATATAAAAATTTTTCCACTTTCATTAGAGAAAACCTCAGGGTCTTTTGTATTAAAGCAGAGTATATAGATGCAGTGTTTCTTCAGAATGCAACATGCTTTTTCTCCTATGCATTTTCTTAAATAATTAACTGCTACACCCAAAACTGAAGGTGTGCTCCAAAAGACAGCTCCCTAGAATAAATATACCAGAATAGCTGTCATCACTGTTGTTGCTATATCCCACAATGATAGCTGCCTGACATGATGATAAGGCACAACATTGCACTTTTGACTCACAATCTATTTTATCTACTCAGCTTCTAGTTCCTTTTTGTAGGATTTCAGCCTGATCTGTACTTGCTTGTTTGCCATTCATGCATTTGTTATCACCTTTCCAAATACAGGTCATTGCATTTATCTTCAGTTTCATCTGACTGATTTTATGCCAGATCTAAAATTTGCAAATTTTTTTTAGTTACAGATGTACTTTCTAAGGTATGTACTATGTGTTTCATGTCAGTACTGTTACTGAATTTTTAACTGCACTTTCTATTCAATTTAGTTAATAAAAAAGTAATGTTTCCTCATAACTAATGAAGTAGAACTTGTAATTAAGAAACCTGTTTAGCATTATTCTTTTTTTGTCCTCATAAATTCACATTTGCTATGCTTTTTGTAACTTCAGTAATTTTCTATTTCTATACAATCTGCTTGTAAACATTCATTCTAGCATTATTCTGGGGCTTGAAATGAGGAATGACTGGTTTCCCTTCTTAAATATTATGTATTCCCTATCTGTTTCTCTCCTCTCAGATTTTGGTGATGTTAATTCGGCAAATGGATTATTTGGTTTCTTAACTCTGTTCCCCATATTCGTGTATGTGTGTATTTTTATATTTAAAAATAGAATAGAAAATAATTTTTTTCACTCACAAGAGCTTACCTTTAGTTGCTTTGAAATTGAAGAGTTTTTAATAAACGTAACTTTTCAAAAGAAGAAGTCTAAAATGGCATATCCTGTTGGTAATGGAGCTATCTCACTAATGCAGATAATTCTTTTCCCTCTTTCTTTTATATTTTCTTATCAGTTATGCTTGAGTATGTGAGAATATGGTGGATGCTTCACATAAAAGGTCACATGTTAAATTTTGCTGTGAAAAATTAAGAATGTAATTGTGGCAGTGGGTGTTTGAAGATATTTGGTCTCTCCCTACCTGTAGCAGTGGGGGTTTGAAGAATATGTTTAGTCTATGTCTAAAGCTGTTTATTCCCTGTCTCGCCATGGCAGTTACGAGAATTCCATATTTTCCACTATCTATCCTCAAAAATCCTGCCCCTGTAGATTGTCTGTTACACCCCTTTGTCCAGAAGGTTCCCTGTCAGTTATAATTTTTCCTTTCTGCCATTGGTCTGTGATTTTCCTGCTCCAGGTTATATCTACATTTGTCACCCCAGACCCCTCATATCCAGCCACTGACTAGCCAAACACTTTCCTCCTTGGATTCCACCCTCTCTCCATAAAAGCTGCTGTTTTTCTCTGTTTCCCTGCTCTTTTGCCACTGTCCCCCTTCGAGCCTGCATCCCACCCCGTGCAGCGATCAGCAGCTTCAGCATGGCCCTATGCCACAAGTGAAAAAACACCCCCATGGTACACTATCAGCTGCCCCGCTTCTGAGCAGGAGAAACCTCCTCCTGCAGGAAAGATTGCCATTGCCGATGCTGGCGCTGGCGCTGCCTGCATGGTTGTGTCACCTGCCTTGCTTTGGCGCTGCTCCCCCCGTGGGAAAGAATAACACTGTGTGGTGACACCACCAATTCCACACAGCGCTGCCCCAGCACTGCTTCTGCGCTGCAAAGAAATAAAGCAGCTCGGAGGAACAAGAAAAGAGCCCTTCCTTTTTCCTTTACCCCAAATCCTTCAGTGTTGGGTCCATGCTTATTGGCCATTCCTGGCTCTCTGGACCCCAGCCAGTGGCCAAACCGTGGTCTTGCCTGCCAGCAGCAGAGGTAGGGCGCAGCCGCACCTGGCATGTGTGCTGGTCGCCTGCTGCGATCAGGATGCAACGTCATGTAATAAAATAACTGAGGGCCTGTGTTACATAAACTATCAGTAATAACAGTTGATAAAAGCCCCAGAATGAAGGCTTACACCCCAGAAGGAAGTCGAGGTAAGCTATTCTACCCTGTGTCTTTGTGCTTTTTGATACAAGGATTCGCCTTTTTCCTTACTTGACTTTGCTTTATTTTCTTTGGGGTTTGTTTTGTTTGGTTTGGTTTGGTTTAGTTTCTTTTTATTTTGGTTTCATGACTGCCCCTCTCCTTTTCTTCTGCTGGCATACACATGCTGGAAAGGAGCCTTCCCTTTCCAGAGAACATCTTCCACCTGCAAGTTCTACGCAATTTTCTTTTGCCAAGGAAACTGTAGATAGTGTGTTCAAATTGAATTCAGGTCCAGGTCTGGCATTAAACCCACCCTTTAAGAAAACCTTATTCCACTTTTTAGTGGGTTGCCTAACACTCAATAAACCTCAATCTCTTTAATTTGCTTTAACAACAAAGTGAGTCATTCTGTGACTGGGGAGGCAGATAACTGCTACGGGCAATAATCATCCCAAGAGCACCTCTTAGGGTGTGAAATTGTAGGCAGCCAAATTTATAGTTCATGCTAAGCAAACTTTTTGAATGCAGCAGCCGTTCTAGCCAGTTCCCACTGCCCTGCCAGCTAATTAGCAAAGAGAAGAGGTACCAGATGGAGCTGTTGTTAAGTTCCTCTTGGATGAAGCTACTCTTTTTAGAACTTACACCAGCCATTACCTGAGCATCGCCGTTATCCCTGGAATGTGGCTGCACTGATAGATAGCTGCTGGAACATTCAGTTTGTGTGGTGTCTGGCATGGACAAACTTACATTTGGCTGGCAACTAGGAACAAAGAGAACAAATTGGCAATGACTTTAGAAATAAGATAGCTTCTCTAGGCATGCAGCACTCCCTTGAGATAAGATACAATTTTTCCAGTGTCCCAACATCTGCTTGCAAAAGGAAATAGGTTCTGATCTAGGGAGAGTTTATTTCCTTCCTTTATTAAATGAACTCATCATCTCATTACAAAGCAAGCTGAGGGTTTATCGGTGCTGCCAAAATGTAATGAATGACTGACTCAGCTGGGGAGTTGTTTCTGTGGTTGAAACTGAAATCAGAAAATAACATGCAAGTCATTCCCTTCTACCTTGTAAGTCTTTAGAGGTCTCAGCACACACAGTGTTCAATTGCCTACTTGGTGGAGGAAATGGACTGGGCACAGTTCTTCTCCAGGTCATCTACATCTAAGTGGTTCTATTGAGAAAATGAAGAACAAAAGAACGTGTCTGGTGAATAATACTATTGGTAAAAACTGTTCTAAGATTTATTTCCCGTTATATTCTAGTTATATATTATATTCTAATTATATATAATATTTGAATTATAGATAATATTATCTAATTACACATATATTTTGAACTTATATTTTGCATTCTTTTTTTCTAATTTATCAATATTTTGTGTTTAATGTAAACAACTAATTTGCTCAGCACTTACAGATGTTTAAGAGAATACAATCACTATTTGACGATTTCAAGATGCAATCTTATTCATATTTACGTATATTAGACTCTAGAAAAATGGCTTCTATTGACAGAAAGATATTTCTGCTGCTTTCATTTGCATCTGAAAATTAGGAGTACCACATGTGCAATACACATCCAAGGCTATACTTTTTCTAGAAGCGTTCAAGAGGAAATTGAATGGAAAAAACCACATAAAATTAAATGTGCTAACACAGCATATCTGGAATCTGAAAAAAATTTCTGGTTAATATCTAGCCTGAAAGCTGTAGATTTATTTCTTACTCATTCATAAAACATTTTCCTGAGCTATTGCATCTAGACATAAGTTATTACTATACACTGCTTGGAAATATGACAGATCATTAAAATGTAATGAAGATTTGTAAAAGTTCTACCAACTTACATGTTTGTTGAAGAGCTTAATTTAGGTTTCATTTGCTCATCTTCCAACCAAAATTGAAACATAATGATGGAGAAACCCTCAGGATACTTGTTTTATCATGGTACGCTTTGCTGCCTCCCTTATACATTAAACTATTTAAAATTAATTTATATGGCTCGAGAAGGTTATCTGCAAATATGCAAATAAGGTAGATAGTTTAATATTTTCATGACAACTATCTTCAGCTAGTAATTTTCTATCAGATAATTTGTGTCCCTTGCTCTAAACCTTACTGTCAAGAAAACAAATTGTACCATGAAGGAAAAATGCCAGGTTGACACCCACTGTTTTCAGCCAGTGCAGTACTCTGCAAAAAGCGGGGTTATCAGTCTATACAAACTGCATTTTCCTGGAAAGAGAGGAGGGTGGGGATTAAAAAAAAAAAAATAAAAAAGCTTATACAAAATGAATATGGAAGTAAATCTAATATATGCATTCAGAAACCATCACTGTACGCAGTGTTCCTGGTATAATATTGAGCTGTGCAAGTGTTTAGAATTCAGCACATACTCTCTGAATACAAGCCAGAATAATGTACACATAGTAAATTAATGCAAAGAACTGAGAAGAATTGTAAATGTGGCTTGGTTGACTATAACTCCTGAGAAGTGTGTAGAAAGAGAAAAGCTGATCTTTTATATTCTGCATAACTGAACAGCCAGTGAGCCTCTCTTTTCTACCTGCACTTCTTTATGTGCAGCAGCCTTTATTTCGGAATACTGATTGGTGCCAATGGGAGTGGGAAGAATGGGATACCTTCCCACTCATGTTGAGATATATGTAAAGGTGAGTCATATCCAGAAAATTTAACATTAGTTTCAGAAAAAAGGAAGAAAATTGCACCAGTATTTGTGCATTTTTATTGTGATCTGTGGTAGAACATAAAATACGATGACATTTTTTCATGAGAAGAGAGAGGTGCAAGGAGGGGAGAGTGAGTAGGGCCAGAGACACTTTCTTGTGTGCGTGGTTTTTGTGTATGTACATGGATACACACACACATATAGATATGTATATACTGACATATATACAGTGAAATACTTGTGTGAATTGTTAAATAATTAAATGAAAATATCTAATGTAGTGGCACTTATTGACACGGCAATTGCTAATTATTTCAATCACTGATGAAGTCTAGGGTACAGAACATTTAATTTTACATGGCTCTCCAGAAACTATTTCATTTATGTAACATAGATATGGAAAATCAAACATATATTAGTATTTTCTATATCTTATATATACATTTGATAAACAAGACCAAAAATGCCTTCCAAATGAATGATTAATATTACAGTTAACTTTGAAACTGCTGGAGCTTATTTCCAGTGTCAGGTGTGGTTAGTAGTTTGCTTTTTCTTTAACCCACGTAGAGGAGCAGACAAACTCTCTCTGTGAATGCAGTCTGGATAAATCTATGATTTGAAGGTGGAGCCGCACAGCTGTGTAGCTGCCAGAGCCTTAAAATAGCCCCAGTGATGGAAAAAGGCAAAGAAATACATAAATTTTATACATCCCTGATGGCAAATTCATATTGGAGTTTGTTCTCAGATCAGGTGTTGAGGTGTTTGTAATTGGCATTTTTCTGCAAATGGCTTTTTTTTCTTCAAACTATCTTTTAAAAGCAGCACATGCTGCAGTTCATCTGATTTCTGTGAGTATGAAGAAATGCAAGTAACTTGCTTGTGCATGCCAAATTTTTTTTAAAACATAGTTATAAGAGTCTTCTACTTTACTGTGAGGAACAAAAGCCCAATAAAGGAAGCTCATGATAAGGAGAGGAAGTAAAGAGAAATATTACGCAATATAAGCCATCTATGTGGAATATGACAGCTGATAGCAGGCACAATAGCAAGCAAGTTATGTTATTTCACATGACAGGAAAAAAAAAAAAAGATAAAGGAAAATAATAAACAGCACCAGACAGTTGTTGTCTTTTAAAAAGCCTCTCTTCCAATTTCTAATGAGAACAATAAGCCCTAAAATGTTACCGTATTTAAATATCTGTTGAAATTATTGGTTGGCAATTTAGCATTGGGTTTTTTGGAATCAACATAAGCATAAAGCACTTTCAAAAACTGTTAATCACTTTTGTTTTCAGAACAGTAGATATTTATTTACACTGAGCTGATTATACCAGTTCATACCATTGTGTCTTGAAGATATATTTATGGGTTCACATTCTATGAATGTGTCTGTGACTCAGTACATTAAAAGTGTAATTGAGATTGACTGTTCATTCAACTGAGTCATAACAACCCCAAGAAAGCTATTTAAAGCTATGTTAAATTCACCTGATATCTCATATTTCAGTTGAGATAAGTGGAAACAGTGTAAAGCTCCTGAATAATGTTTCAATAGCTGATAATAATGGCAGTGAAGTCATGAAAGTATTGACATCAACAGTGATAAGTTAGGAGCATAAATAATACTCAGATTTAGTTTACTTTCAGTGTTACTGTGATACTAGAAATAGGAATTTGTACTGTGGACACCAAATTATCCTTCTGCATGAACTGAATAGAGCCTTCCATTTCTCCTCAAAGTCCTATTGCCATTCAAGAAATTCTGATTTAATTACCTGCTGCATAGCACCACAAAATATGTCTGAAAAAATATTAAAACATGTCAAACCTAGCAAAATCCATGTCGAGAAAGGAATGAAACAGATGCAACTCATAGGGTTTAGCTTTATTTTTTATTTCAGTACATATCCTTTGTATCATTTATCATTATGAAATTTAGAGTATGCTAATAGAAAGCCAAATGCAATGTGTTTAAGCTCTTTTATTTCTAGATTTTAATAGATTTAACAAAGGTCATTTTAATAATATGATCTTGTAGGGGATATATTGGAAGGTTTCTATTGACTTATTTGAAAAAAACAATTTTTGAAAAAGAAACCAAAACAAATTTAAAGAAAATATTTTTAAAAAGTGCGTTTGAACCCAAATTAAGAAAGGCTTAAGCCTTTCTACAGAAGAAATAACAGGTTCAATATGGTGGATGCCATGTTCATAAATGTTGATTACACAAAATCTGTGTGATAATTACAGCAAGTCCAAAAATTAAATAGCTGGAAAAATAATTTCAACTCAAGTTCTTGACTAGATCTTCTTTTAAGAAACACATATTCTATCTCCTCGCAGTAAGGAGGAGTTTTTCCTAAGGAAAATATAATAGCTGAAATAAATAATTCTTCCTTTAAAATAACCCACCAGACTTCCTGCTTTCTTAGTTTGTGGTATTTGAAAATGACATGACAAATCTTCCTATACTTCATTTAGCAGCTTTTATGAAATGCTCTTTTTCCAATGAGTAATTAATATTATCTTCTCAGGATGCTTCAAATCAAGTTATGTATAATTTCCACAGGTTTTTTGTACATTTTTTTCACAAGTTTTTCACAAGGTTTTATTTTTTTGTTTTTTGTTTCATTATTCTTCAGTTATTCCCTTGCTTCAAGGATCTTTTGGCAAATACAACTCAAGGAGCTGTAAAATATTTCTGTGGTACTACAGTCCTGCCTGTTCTTGTGCTTGGAAACCCAAGTCCAGTATAAAATATAGCTGCTTAGATGTGGTCAGATAAATAAATACCATAAATAAGAAGAGGCTGCTCCCTTCTTACCCTACAGGATAGCTCCTGCTTTTAAGAAAATATTAATTTTGTGACAGATATATATATACCTAAAATTTAGCTTCTTCCCTTTCCTCAGGAATTACGGCAGAAAAAATGGAACAAGGAACTGTAATATTTGCCTCTGCTCAGCACATAAGACAGTAAATCCACCATTTTCTTTGTCTGGCTCTGAGAACTATGTCTTAAAATCTATTTATTTTTCTTGCAGTGGAGACATTAATTTACTTGACAAATATTTTTTTACTTCAAAGACTTAAAAATGAAATTATGAAGTAGGTATTTTATTTTTAAAAATAGTGAAATTCAGGCAAACAGTATTTTAAAATCATTTTCATAATATTCTGATTTACAATAGCTGAATAAACTGTCCTTTAATTCTTGGTAAAAATCTTGAAATAATTTTAGATTTCTATTACAAAATAAAAGAGTAAATATATTATTGTATGAACGTATGTTCATCCAAACTAATTATTTGCTACTGGATTTTCACAAAAAAAAAAAAAAAAAAGAAAACCAAAAAAAACAAACCCCAAAAAACAAAAAACAAAAACCACAAAAACTACTGTCAATGTCTACAGAACAAAAAAAATTAACCAAAGACAACTCTAAATTTGATTTGCTGAATTATCATCTTTAGGTACTAAAGATATATGCAAGGTTTAGTTGTACCTGTAATTTCTTTTTTATGCCTCAATTCACTTTCAGCTTTTCCTTCATCATCGATATATTTGTTGATTCTCTATCTCCTTCAGTGTTCCATTCTGTTTTGAACTTTTTTTGATAGTGAGAAGCCTTTGGGATTTTGTTAATTACAATTTACCTTTCTCACATAATCTGCTTTGTCTAGGTTTTCTTTTTCTACAAAGTAGAGATATATTGAAGAGATATTAAAGAATTAACCTCAAAAAGGTCTAAATTAAACTAGGCATATTTTAGTCTTAAATGCTAGGCCTGACATCAAACTAAAGCACATTTCAGAATGGAACTGAAATGCAACAGAAATTTTGCAGATTTGGGCTTTGTTTTCAGATGTTACACATACAATACAGTAGAAAAATAATGTTCTATAATAAACTTTTAAAAGCAAAAAATGTAAAGGAACTGTACTGGTTCCATCCAAGACAGAGTAATTTTTTACAGTAACTATGAGGATGCAGGGTCTGGCCAAGAAGTTATTCTATATCACCTCAGGTCAATTGCCAGGGGTGGGGGGTAAGGGACTGTTGCTTCTGAGAAGAAGACCGCTCCTTACAGGGGGAGAAAGCAAGCAGGCAGTATTGTTGCAGATTTTCCATGTAAATTGTTGCATTGTCTTATACTTTCTGTTATGGTAACACCACATAAATTCTCCTGACTGCATTCAGCAAGGTAAAAAGAGACAGCATATCTCTCACAGAAAAATCATCTGGTAACACAAGCAATCCATTCAATAAAGTTCAAGATGCTGAGAGCCAAGCAATCTCTTTTTTTGGAGACAAGAGGCAAAGATCATTAGGATTCCAATTTTTTAATGGAGCTAGGTAGTTCTGGGGCAAAAGACTGCTCTATCTGAAGTTTTGGGAAGAGTTAAGCTAACATGACTCCCCTGAGGACCTTTTCGACAAATAGAGTAGAGTAGGCCGGCTAAAGTCTTCATTGGAAAGTACCATTACAGTTAAATGGTGTTGAAAGATGCTGTTGATTATATTTTGTCCAGTTCCCTCCAGGTGTTCTCCCCTCCAACCTGCATTTAATTTTTGTTGTTGTTGCTGCTGCTGTTGGTTTTGTGTTTAGCATTGCTGTTGTTTGTTGTGGTGTTTTTATTTTTTATGAAAAAAGTGCAATTGTTAAAACTTAACATAAGTGGGAAGCTTTGTTAGTTGTCCCCCAAATGTTTTCCCCAAAAAATATTAAGGTCTGAGACTGAGGATTACACTGAGGTGGATTACAAATCTGTGGTTTGGAAAGCTGTCATTTTCAGATTAAAATTGCTATGAAAATTGAAACTGTGGCTGGAGAGTATGTGAGAGTGTTCACAAATGTTCAATTAAGTTATTATTTATATGATTATTAAGAGCATAAGGAAGTGGGGGACAGGATGTTCTTTAGAGTAAAGCTTGAGTGTGGCAGGAATGTGTGGCTGTGTTTCCTGCAGAGGAACATATGAATAGAGATTATAGATTTTCTAGGGCAATAATGGGTGAGAAATGCATCATTCAGGTGAGTCATGGCATACCGCAATTTGAACCCTTGCTGTGAAAAAGCTGGTTTGCTGTGTTTGCTCAACTTGCCTGTTGGTGCAGGAACCATCAGCAAATTTCATTTAAGCAGTACTTAACGTTCCTCTCCACAGCCTCAGTTTTCAACTATGCTGACAGACGTCTTCCATGCATTGTCTGGACAGCAGTGTACCCCTGATAGAAAGATGCTTTAATTATTTTTTCCCTTAAACTTACGTGCTTGTATAAGTAGGCTCAGATTTGCTTTGACACTCTTTAGAATAAATGTCATATTTAGAGTATGAAATATTGTCAAGGGAGAATTCTGTTTTGTTTTTTCAAATTTTCTCTCTCTTTCCAGCTAAAAGTATTTAAAACCTAGGTGTATATGAAAGTAATATTGAATTATGTCTTTAGGAATACTTATACTTAGTTTACTATATTTTTCATGCATTTTCATGCATGTTTTATGTGTCTCAAAGGAGGTAATAATAAAATGTGAATGATCAAATTCCAAACAATATGCCACAAAGAACATAAACATACAAAATCTATAATCCTATGTGTTTATGAACATGTATGCTTCCTGGGGACCCAACAGCAAAACAACTGAAAACCAAACCAAAGTCTTGCCCAAAATCCCAGCCTTTTTATTTTCACTTACACTACATGATAATCAGTTCTGTTGAAAATGATCAAGACTGATAAAAGCTATGAGGAAAAGTGAAAAAGACCCTTACAAAGCTATATAAAGGACAACTTATTTACTATAGTTATTTGAGCCATAAGTCTTTTGAAATTACAAAGCTTGAGACAATACATCAAAGAGAAAGTCATTACAGAAACAAATACCAAAGAAAAAACCACAATGTATAGATTTTATTTGGTGCTTCAAGAACTAGCATTTAAACTATAATAATTTTCCTCATAAATGCAATTTAAGAAAAATTTTGCAAATGTGAATGTAGTGCATGATACATTTTATGCACTGAATAAAATGAATGTTAGGTTACCATGATAAAATAGGCATTGCAAAAATTATTTCTACAAGTATATTATTTTTCCTGATTTACTTCTGTTAACAAGAGCTGAGTTAACTTTTTCATCCTGACCCTTGGAATCCATACTCAGAGATTTATGCTAGATTTATCCCTGTCCTATGAGACTTACTGGCAGGTATATCTTCATGGTATACTTGCCTAGGTCTAGTAACCCTTCTGTACTCAAAGACAGGAAAATAGATTTTTCTCAAGTCAGTTATTTACTGCAACATAAACAGAGAGAATTAATTGCAAAAACAGAACATGAATACAAGCTAGAGTGCAAACAAGAGCCAAGCTGGATGAGCTTTGACCCAGCTGAATGGCCTAGATTAAGATCCGTTAGATGGAAGTCCATTAATATCTCAGTCAGTCAGGTAAGACCTCAAAACCATGGCTATTGCAACTAAAATAACACTATAAAGAGTTATTTTTAAGTATAAAAATAATTAAATACAAGTACTTTTAAAATTTATTTATTAATATCTGCCCTTTGCAGATACTAACTCTGTCAGTGTGTTCTCAAGTATTTTATAAATTACTTATTTTTAGCCCGTTGACAAGCATTTTATTTCAATTTTTCTTTAATTTGGTCTTAAAATATTTTTAATGTCTCTGCTTTGTGTATTTTGTAGATATTTAGTCTCAGAGCAGTCTGGACCAACATACCTTCAATACCATTTTCTGAGCTGACTTTCTTTGTTGTCTTGTTTAGCACTGCATTTTTCACTCCTTAATTTTACCCCCTGTGCATCAAGGACCACTCTCCCAGATTTTTTTCTCATTCAATATACTGCAATTTGCATTACTTCTTTGAGATTATTGTCATTCTCCAAAAAAAAATTGTACAGGGCTTTATTTTCTCTGCAGTGCATACACAGAAGTCCCATTCGTGTTAATGGAAGTTTCATGTGCCCATTAAAATGTAGAATCAGTACAAAAATAAGGGAACTGTAATTGGCCTATCTTTTTTGCAACATGGAAGCCTCTAGATCATTATCTCTAAATTAAACCAAATCAGTATTTTAATGTCTATAGACTAACTTTAAATATCACTACTGATAGTAATTCTGCTATCTGTGTTGGCAGTTTTCTTCAGTGTTTGTGGGAGAAAGTGAGGAACAGCGATAAGGTGTTTAAAATTAAATTTACATCCATTTTGGGAAGTTTGTGAACGAGCCATATGTAATATGTTGTGTATAAGATCTCAGAGGTCTGAAAGAAAATTTTTTTGATGCTGGAAATCACTGGGTCATACATAGTGCTGATAAAAAGAATACTACATGCTCTTTGAGATTGCTTGAATATTCTTTGTTGCTACTCAGTTTTCTAAAATCATTGTCTTTGTTGCAAGTTCCTACATGTAAAAGAGTTGTACTTGTTGCAAATAGTAGGTACTGAATATTCTGAGTTATGGTTTTTACAAGTAGTGCAAACCTTACTTTTAGCAGATATTGGTGGTTTAACTGAAATGTGTTTTAAGTACAATGAGTAATATAAAGTTATAATGCTGTGATTTATTTTGCTGTTTTCTTTGCTTTAAATGCTTAGCATGAGTAGATGGATTTCCTGAAATCTTAGGCCCCAAGCTGTGAACATACACTTAGATGTGTTTTCAGCTGGAACAGGGTTTTCTTAGTAATTTTCCTGTAGCTGGTACAGTGCTGCGTACAGTCTTTAGTATAACCAGAATACTGATAACACACTGATGTTTTTGTTTTTGAGACGTAATATTTAACCTAAGTCTAGGGTTGCAGCAGCAAGCAAATACTCTTTAAGTCCAAACCAGAACACAAGGGCACTAGAGCCATCAGCTAAATGTGCAACTTGACAACAGTTAACAGTACAAAGAGGAAGATTGCAATAAGGTGCTAGAATATCCTGCATAAAAATCACCTCTGGACCAGGAGGCTTTGGTAAGGCATGTTGAGAGCATGTGAGGGGAGAGTATAATTGCCCAGGGCTTTCTTCATTTGAAATCCCTCCCCAGAGGTATCCATTTCAAGCTGACCTGCTACTGTACCACACTATTAAATTTTTACTTTTATAATTGTGATGACTGAGACTTTGCTATGGGAAACATAGGATTGAACCTGAAAAAGGAGAAAGAGCTCTTGAGAGTGTGTGTGTAAGAGAGGAGTTGACAGGAGCACCTTCCCCTCACTGGAGCCGTCCTCTGCAAATGGTCTCAGAAGTTAAAGTCTTTCGTGGTGAGTATGTGGGTGCTTGAGTGGTGTGAGAATGCTCAGGCATTCTCCAATAGGAAGGGAGAATTCTCCTAATTCTGCTAATGGAGAATGGCTTCTCCATGAGGATTTGGCTATTCCACTCTGACATTGGTGAAGTAGTCATAGCATAAACAAAAACATAAAACAGACTCTTGGAGATTATAATATTTTCTGAAGATATATTAAATACTGAGCTGTATTAGCAGTTTACATTTTATAATATTTGGTTTTCAGAGAAGGATGTATGAAATAATTAAATGGGACAGAATAGACACATAGAATATACATGAAATTATCATGTAGCATTACTTGTGGATTTGTTGACTCTCTTTGGGGACAAGAGCCTTGCAGAGGTACCTGGTTATGTTGAAGCACTGGGTAATTATCAGTGGCATGAAATTAAATAGGAACAAATCCAGATTCTGCCCCTGGGATGCAGTAAAGCTGGGCACAAGTATAAGCTGGGAGAGGAGTGTGTGTAGGGCAGCCCTGCAAAAGGGATCTGGGGGTGCTGGTCGGCAGCAGCTCAGGGTGAGCCAGCAGTGCGTGCCCAGGCAGCCAGGAGGGCAAACCCATCCCGGGGTGCATCAGACACAGCATCACCAGCTGTGATTGGGATCATCCTGCTGCATTCAGCCCTGGTGCGGCTTCACCCTGAGCCCTGTGTGCAGTGCTGGGCCCCACACTCTGAGAAGGGTGGGCAGGTCCTGGAATAGTCCAGAGGAGGACAGCAGAGCTGGTGGAAGGGAATATGGGAGTGGCTCAAAGCTGCATCAGGGGAAGGTCAGGCTGGCCATTGGTAAACATTTATTTTCTTCAAGGGTGGTCAAACACCGCACAGGATTTTAGAGTGGCTGTTGATGCCTTGTGCCTGTCAGTGCCTGCAAAGAAGGCCTGTGAACCATGTGCTTAATGCTGAAATTTAACTTTCAGTGACTACCAAACTGGTTGAGAAATTGGATTAGGTGATCATTCTAGTCCCTGTTAGCTGAAGAATTGTATTCTATCCATTAATTTTGGAAATGGTCTACTGTCACCTTTACAAAATAGTTTTAAAAATCTGGAAATAGGTATGCACAATTATGCATATATGACAATATGTTTCATTTATATCCTTGAAGTGTTGAATAAATTTGATAAATAAATGTCTAATAAATGAGTTAGATGTAAAATAAGTTACTCTGTTTATATGAGATATATAAACCTATAATATGCATTAAATGTCTCCTTTTACTTCTTCTAGGCATTCCTTGTATTTCAGGAAGACTTTCTGTTTGCATAAGAGTTCTACCTCTTTGCTTGCCACAGGCTGAGAAACTGCATAGGTGCTACCTGAAGCCAAACAACATCTAGAAAGTAATATATTCCAAGTCTCCAATAAGGTCTAGAGTGAAAAGTGTTCTCTGTAAATGTCTGAAGATGGTTTTCTTCTATTTTTGTTTTGGGGTGTTATGTTGATCTATCCATATTTAATTTAACAGTGCTTAAGAACTGTTGCTAAGACCAGAGTGATTTCTCTGCTTGTTTCTGAGTTCTCCAAGAGAGCTACATCCTCTAGCTTAAAGGCT
The DNA here is from genome assembly GCF_017590055.1 of Onychostruthus taczanowskii. Lineage (NCBI taxonomy): Eukaryota > Metazoa > Chordata > Aves > Passeriformes > Passeridae > Onychostruthus > Onychostruthus taczanowskii. The sequence goes on along the minus strand of NW_024499117.1, from coordinate 406,379 downwards.
GGAAGAGCACCTAATGTACATGTAACTGTATCCCCTTTTCCCAAAATGCAAAAATTATTTTCATCAGAAAGACAGCAAGCATCCTTTTTCAAGATTATCTATGTTCCTTCTGTAATTTTGTACTGAGATATGAATCCAAGAAGAATATAATCAGGTTTCTGAATCCTGCTTCCAAAATTTGTCTGAAATTTAGATTTGACAGTATTTTTAGGAAGGGTATCAATATTTACTGAAACAAGAAACACAGTTAGAAGAAATCTTCTGACCACAATAATCTTGATTTTTTTTTTTAAGGAATATATTTTATAGTGTATACAGTGAGAATTTTCTTCATTGTTGCTTCATTTGAACCTTCCCCTCTTCTTTTCTCCTGAAGAAATAATTAGGTGAATATTTTATTATGCTATTGTTTTTTAAAAAGGGCATTAGTGTCTTAGAAGAAGATACTGAGCCTGTTCTGATTCTTTCAAACATTATTGCAGGTATCTGGTCTCAAAGGCGAAAAATTAAAAGAAAAATAGAAAAACCCAAAGTCTAACATGTATTAAACAGCTTGTCTGGAGGTAATATGAGACAAAATGCCAATTCAGAGCTTTCATGCTATTAATTATATGGAACTTCCATGCAGTAGATCTGTGTTTCGATTTCTGTGATAAATACAATTACTTTTCTGTCTTCTGGGTTATATTATCATCGATCCAAGCATTTAACTGAACTTTGGGATTTGTGCTAGGGAAATGAACTCTGTAAGTTCCGTTCAGTTCAGACCTACAATATAGCATAAAGAATGTCATTTATCCCTCAGAGTGGCTGAGTCTGAAAATTTTATGGAGGAAAAAGTATTTTCTATCATGGCATATTATGCAATTTGCCATCATTGATTTACTTTTGGTTTTGATAGACTAATACAGAACAGAGCTGGTAATTATACTGCATAACATACATGAGAAAATATATTGATTTTTAAAAAAGAATGGGTAACAATTAATGCTCATTAAGAATTTTTCAATTCTAACTCATGATATGTGTTCCTCTATTTCCCTTATTCTTTTTCTTTAGAGTAGGTCTTTCCTGAATTATCCCTGAAAAATGAAATAAATTTTCCCAAAGGTTAGGGAAAAGTCTTACTAACAAAAAGTTATGTTTACACCCTGACCCTGACTACATAGTCATGTTTTTCTATTTCTTTTTTGTTCTCTTTTCATATTAGTGTTTGTGCAAAATTTGCTATAAGTTAATATTCACAGTGAGCTTACTTTATATTTAGAATCCTCAAACTTGTTATTATTACTGATGATGAATAGTAACTAATGGATGTTTCATGTTTATTACCTCAAATAATATATATAATTTTTTTTTTTTAATTTTAGAATTTAATGCATGGAGAATTATTTAAAAGCTCTCCTGAGTTTTCTTAAGCAAGAAGGTTTATATTGTTATTTGAATAAAACCTCTAAAATAGTTTGAAAAAATCCTTTAGACAGTCTCAATCAAATATGGAGCCAATGGAGGGGAGTATATATTTTTTTCTAGATAAATAAATTTAGGGATTGTAATCCAGACTGGTGATTAAAAGTGCTGTTTGTGTGGGAAAATAGTTTTAAATTGTCTTCATTAATTTAGAAATTGATTTTAATGTAGAAAAATGAAAGCCAAGGAAACAGCAGCTGCCTTTAAAATGACAAAACCTAGTATATTTGTGTAACAAAAAAAGCTTAGGTGATGTGAGATGTCATATGCATCAATACGATCTGAGGTTACAGGTTACATAAGAAACTGCCATTCACCTTCAGTGAGACTGAAATATACCTACTGCACCAAAATAACAATGGAAAATGTAATGAAGGAGAAGATATTGAAGGAGGAAGTAACCTTTTTTTGCAATTGCAGAATGGAGGTGCAAAATGGTATTCTAGAGCCATCTTAGGGACAATATATTCTGCTCTTCTGGTATAAAAACATAGGGTCAATGATAAAAAGAGTACTAGTAGCTCTACAGATTCAATTTTTGCCAAAGAAAGCATGACAAATTTGTTATGCAAAACCAAAACCAAAACCAAACAAATTAAACATTGCATGCAGTGATGGAGGATAGAAATAGTTGATTTAGATCTGTTGATTTTGCTGTGAAGTATTTCAGCTTTTATCTGATAGCTATAACATAGCAGAAAACATAGAGGTCATAAACTGAACTGTAGAAAAGAGTCCAAAAAAATTCATAAGGTAAAATAAGGTGTTTTGTCTTCTCGGAAGTCCTGGCTTTCTATTAACTTGAGGAAAAAGACTGTCACATGGAAAAACAGATTTCCAAGGTTACTGCTGAAGAATAGGCAGGACTATGTAACTTCCTTAGGGAACCAATTTCTTCATATTTAATTTTGCATGAAAGTTTCAGCACTTGCTAGTGGGAATGCTGATTTATTTCAATTTTAATCTTGAGTAGTTGTATGTTGGCCAGAACCAGGTCTCTCTTTATTTTTTTATTTAAAATATTTAACCTTTAAATGTAAAGAAATTTAAACCTTATGCAGTGCTGGTTACATAAATCATAGAATTGCAACAATATCATTAGTGCTCCACAATTAATAAGCACAGCTCCAAGCCTGAGCATTCATCACAGAAGGGTTACATGAGGAGGAAGAAGTGCATGCTGTACTGTGGCTTGAGTGGTTCCACCTAAAGAGTGCAGACAATTTCATGAAAAGTTCATGAACAGATAAAGACTAAGTTGTTATCTGCATGAATAAAAATGAATTATTCATCCACCTTTGTAACAGAAATCTGGCTGACAACTGTGTTAGTCAAGACACTGAGAACACATTTGCAGATGGTATTTTAAAATCAGGGCTGGAGGTTTCCATAAAAACTGCATTGAATCTTCTTGTACCAAAAACAGAAATATATATAGGACTTATTTTAATTTAATTTCATGTCCTACCTTTAACATCTGTAATTATATTGTCTAAGAAATTAGACAGCTGCAAGCTTGAGATCTGACTTAATACGGTATTTTCTACTGATAAATTGTTCAGGCAAAATATGGTTTGGCATATATGCATTTTTTGCCTTTGGCATCAAGCTGCGTTGCGTTCTTGTTGTTGTTTGCCTTGATGTATATTATCTCTACATCTAGAAAAACGAAGAACTATGCTTTAACTGCAGATAAAAAACCCCTAAGGTTAAACAATGGAAAACATCTTTCTCCAAGCTAGTCTAAGAAACAGAACATAAGATGTCTACTCAAAGTATACAAAAATAAGGTCTTACAGGAGCATTCAGCTGCTTATAGAAACTCTTAAAATTGATAGAAATTGTTATGTTCAGACCACGTTCTGTAAAAAATCATATATTGAATGACTATTTACACATGATAAGCAAAGATAAAAAGGAAGAATGGAGACAAAGGGATATGAAACTGAAGGAAATGATGAAAGAATGGGTAAAAAAAAAGCAAGTGAACAAAGTGATGAAAGGCTCAGGTGTAACACAACAAAGTCTGCAGGGAGGGGAAGAAGGAGATGACCCTGATGAACCCATTTGTTCATTTACCCACTGAAGAAGAGAATGCTTGGGAGAGTGGAAAAGATCTAGGAGAGAGGACAGCAACCCCTAACAATGGGTATAAACAAGTTAGGAAAATTATTTCAATAAATTCCATTAGAAATTTAAGCCTAAAAGCAATACCTGCAGTTTTCTGTTTGCTGCAGATAACAAACACTGTGATTTAAACTCACATGTTGAGAAATAGTACAATATTTCGGTGGTGAGGATTGAACAGTGTAAAAGTGGCTCCATGAGACTTCAGTCTCTGATGGATCAGAGAGTTTTGACCTTGTAGAGGGGTAATACATTATATTCTGATAAATTCAGTGAGAAGTAAGAGAAGTTAGGAAAATATATGCATGAAATAATAAGAAACAAATGATTGCTTGAAGAAATGCCAAATATAAGGAAGACACCTTTATAAAAATATATATTATTTTTGTTTTTGCACAGCATTATTGATTGCCCCATATTTGAGATTTTCAGAACATTTTGGAAAATTTTTTTGGTGCTGAAATACCTGTATTACAGTGCTACTGAATTATTTCCTCTGAGATGTGGGTACACTTTCCCAGGGAAGGCTACATGAAAAGGTAAAATGAGCACAGCTACCTTAGATGTCAGCAGTATTTAAGCAAAAAACAGAACAATTTTTTTTTGTAGCAAAGAAAGCCAGAAAGTGGTCAGCTATAGCACACCTGTTTAGAGGAATTCTTTTACCACAAAATTATAGTTCTTTTAAGGAACATAGGCAAGGATCAGAGGCAGAATAATCTCACACACAGAGACTATTTTCTACAGATCCTCAACAGTTACATGACTTGGGAACTGGGAGAAAAATATCATAATAAGAATATCTCAATTTCATTACTCACTTTGTTTTCCCATTGATTGCTTTTACAGATCTTGTGATGTTATGGCACTTGGAAATTGTATCTGTTTTCTGGGAAAAAACATTACATCACTCTAACTGCTAATTGACAAACTCTTTGGCTTTTTTCTTTACTACATTTATCTTAATCCTCATGAAATGTAAGAGACTTGACAGTTTTATTTTTACATAATCATTATTTCCTATCTCTGTTGCTCACAAAATATTTCCACTTATGTTTCACTTTATAGTAGTTTTGTTTTAATGTTTTGAAGTACCATTTTCATGCATAATAAATATATTATCTCCCCTTCGGAAATTTATCAGTTATTTATCTATGCAATTCTTGTCAAAACCAGTTATTTGTTATAATTAATATTTTAATAATTCAGAAAGGACATAGATTTATAAATTATATGTTAGCAGTATACAAGCACCAAATAATGTTGGATCAGTAAAGTCTTCTAAAGTGTGTCATCACCATTATTATCCATTTCAACTGTTTATATTATAATGGTTAAAAAATGGGAATGTTTTATGAGGCTGAAACCTATGATCATGGTAATAGTTTTATAAAATAGGCTTTTAGGATAGCAATAATTTTCTAATAGATGTAAAAAAAAAAAACGAAAAAAAACCAAAAAACCCCAAAAAAAACCCCAACCAAAAACCAGTACAACAAAAATTGGTATTTCGTAGCTATTTTCTTCAGTTGTTCATTAGAAAATATATTTTAACATTTATTTTATGATTTAAAATAACCTCATGTTGAATATCTAAGTTGTACATGCTTATAGAGAGGAGACAAGAGCTCAGAGTAAAATTTATAGGAGCCTTTTAGATCCATATAGAACATGGAATGTTATAGCTATTTTTCGAATTTTTTTCTATAAAACAAACTTTTAAAATAAATTCTTTTCTCAAAGTCAGCATTATGTTTGTCACAGTAACTAAGCAAATCTAAAGACACTTGATACAGGAAATTTAGACATTGATAGTACCCTGATACCTGCCTCTTGCCTTGGTATCTGCCTATGCAGTTAAGTGAAGTTACTCTCCTTTGCAGGAGGACACACTGGTGGAGCATTCTCTCCTGCAGTGGGAGAGTGTCTTAGGTGCAGAGTGTGGAGCAGGTGGTGGGAAAGCAGGAGAATGAGAGAGAGTCAAAGATCCTCTTCCACATCTCCTTTAAACCCAATACCCTCCTCCAGCTACGTGCAGTCTCAGAGTAAGGCAGTAAAAATGACTGGACTAGGAGGAGATGATGAAGACCATGTCCCACAAGGCCACTGGCCCTTATTGTACAAGATGTAGCTTTTGTCAGAGATGCAAAATATTTTTTAAGTGTGAAAAATGTTAAAAAGTACATTTAATTTTATTTTTGATGCAATAGTATATTCTATTCTGTTTTGAATAAGATAGTTGCATGGCATCGTATTCTAAAGAAAAACAATAAACTCACTCACTGGGGGCATTTTAAGGAATAGCACTGTTTCTTAAGTGCTCATCTTTCGCTGACAATAGTTTGCCAGAGCTCGTTCTTCATGTTTGTGCATGTGTGCCCTTAAAACAATTCAGGGGAGCATGGGTAGAACTGGTCAAGAGACGTGTTCAGATAATAGTTGCTAGTGCAGATTAAACAAAAAAGAGGCTTCTTCAAGGATCTGGTGATAATGATGACTGCTTTTTTAAACTTAAACCTTAACCTCTTTTGAAGATGCATCCCTTCTGTTCATATTTTAATAGCAGAAAGAAATATTGTATCAGAGTTTTAGTTGTATATTTTAAACCCTCTTTTAAGAATATAACACATGCTGTATATTTGCAGAAGAATGTTTAAGCTCTTGCATTAGATATGCCACAGATTTTATTAAGACAGGCCTGAAAGTTTTCTTGCCTCTGCAAATCACTGTCAAATCTTTTGAACATAACAAAAGTCATAAATACAATTTTAACAGCAAAGTAGTTTTTACTTGGGATGTTTTGTTTTCTGCTCTCTGTTTGTCAGTCCCCATCATCCTTAGAACATATTGCAACAGCAAAGCTAAAGCCAATAAAAGAAAGAAAGATCTTTGAAAGATTTTTTTAAGCCACTTTAACCTTGTGTGTAAATAAACACCTTCTTTCAATTTTCAAATGGTAATTCACATTCAAGTTTCTCTCCAGGCCTCTAAGCCTAGTTCACTAAAGGCACCCTAAGCCACAGGAAATACTCTTGTTCCTTCAGCCCTGTTGATAAAATGTCTTCTGTGATGTATAAGACCAGGTGTCTTTTTTTTAAGCTCACATGGATAGTGATAGGAATAGGAATAGGACTATAATCAAGTAACTGTGATTTTCATGGAGAGTGATAGCACTGATCTGCAAATAAAAGGTAGCAGAATAGGATTATAATTATGAACTTTAAAAATTTCTTAATGTTAATTACCAGAACACTCAAAGACATATCCACAAAAATAGCACTTGGGATTATGTCCTAAAATTTTTCTTATAGTGTGAGAAAATCATTGTCTTTTAGTGCAGCATTTCTGGCAATTTCCTAAGTACTACCAAGCACTTTAGGAACAAATTACAGCTATAGAAATATATTAAATAGTCCAGTACAAAGCAGAATTTGCAAATAGTCCAGTATTTAGCTGTACTAGTATTGAGCATGGTGAGATTATTTATTTATTTATTTATTTACCTCTCCCTCTTAGGGAAATGCATTTTATACATTATCTTTTTGTTGTGTGTGAAATATTGTGGGGGGATGTATGTGTAGCAACAGTTACTATTTTATTCCTGCCATTATGTGTTGCACTGTTTCCTAAAACCTTTCCACCATATACTCAGGAATGGCCTTGGACTATTTGTCTAAATCAGCACAAGCTTTACCACCAATTGTCAAAAGCTTGCTATCTTATTCTACCTTTTGATGAGTGTGGACTTGAGCACAGTCAAGACAAAACAAATGATGTGAGACAGAATTTCCAGTTCACTATTTACAGTGTGCATGAGTTTTCTAACTCTGTATATTTGTCACATGTATCTAGATGTTAAAGAGGACATAAGAAACTGTACTTGCTGTTCAGGAAAATTGAATTCAGGGAATGAAGCTTTCTTAAACATTCCAATAGTTTTGTATCTGCTCTACATATTACAAAATTTATTTACATATTTCACATTCTGAGGATTTCCATATCTAATTTAACTTTCCATATATATTTGAGAGAGAGAGAAAATGCCCAAGAAAGTTCCTTGTACCAATCTCTGAGAGATGTAGGAGACAGTTCCTGCAACTTTAATCACCTTAAGAGTTCCTGCAACTTTAATCACTTTAATCACCCTAAGACCAGCATGTATTAATCCGCAGGGGAAAATTTGCTCTTCAAGATCTTGTAGTGATAATATCAGTTCTACTGGCTTTACAGTAAATAGGAAATTCACAGTGTTAACAGTTAATTTATATTCAACTTGAGATATTTCAAATGTCTGAATAGCATATTACCAAAGGATTTATACATAAGCATAATGCCATTTTGTAATGATGTTACAGCCATCTATAATATTTAATCAACCTCTGTTGGACCATGCAATTCAGCTTCAAGAGTTTATCCATCTACCGTATCCTAGCTGGAAATCCATGGCAGGCACCCCTATACTGTAGTTATGAGCATGTCCCAAGATTGTGTCTTTGCCTCTCTCTACCCTTTGCAGCAACTTTGGCTCCTAGATGCTGTGTCACCACAAGTTTCAGTTGCACTAGAATATTGCAAGGCAAGCAGCCCAATGATGTTGTGCTCAGTCATATGTACATGCATATGACTGCCTGCATCTCTTTTGGGTTCCTCATTTCAAAGAGCAACCTCCTAAAAGAAACAATATGGCAAAGCCTAATGTGGAAAGTCTTCTGTGGGACAAGCTTTCTCCATCCTCTTGCATATATAAAAAATGGTTGATTTGAGCCCTGTTGGCTGATTTATCATGCTTACTTTGATTGTTGTGGAAATATGTTTTGAACCAAAACTGTCATGCTTTTATGGGAACTGACAGGCTGCTGCTTATGTGTCATGAGAAGCAAGAGCTTCTCCTTGCTTCATACACTGCAAATAAGATTGTGGCATCCCAAAGAATACTGGTTTTGCTCTTTTATTTCCATTTGTATTTTCCATTATTAGAAATTCCAAATATAAGTATAGAAATGCTTAGTTGTTCACATTGTAATTACGTACTATGGGCTGTAAAGACACTATTATACAAGGTTTATACCTTCCTCTCTGGATAGAATATATATGCCTATTTTGTAGAGATATTTTTTATATAGATGTAAAGTACAGTATACCCTATATTAATTAATTGCATTTAGATCACCTAAATTTTACAATATTCATATAGAAAGTGGCTGTGCATGCATGTATAGATATAGAAGATATATTTAAAAAATAATTTAGAAATTATTTAAACAACAAAGTGTGAGACCAAATTTTCCAAGCTTGCCAAATTTGAGTTTCTGTAGTTTTTGTAACAATCCTAATTTCCTTTTGAAGAGAGGTTTAAACAGAAACTTTTGAATGGTTGAAAAAGAGCTGGTGCAACTGGAATATTTGTATAAGGCTGAGGAAATAACAAAGAAAATTTGGACTGAATCACATCTGTAACTGGCTTGAAAAGACGAACTTTACCCACTGTAAAACTGCAACAGTATAACTGGAAATCAATTGGATTGATTCTTGAGGAACTTACTGTAGTGTTGCCAGTTCAAAACTCAATTGCACTGTTTAGTAATAAGGTAATTAACTGACCAATACTTTCACTTAAAGTATAACATCTACACCATTTTGTGACTCTAAAGATTGCAATTTATTTGGTATTATGAATCTACAATATGCATTATGAATTACTCAAATCTTGCTTTTTCACCGGTGGATGAAAAATTTATCTGGATGACTTCCATGAATGCTAATGGAACTCCACTTTCATAATACCTACTGTAGATAGCCCTGGGATTTGGAACAGTTAATATGAAACGGTCAAATTGCATGGTGTACTTGATTTAAATCTCAAGGTCTGGTGGTGGTGGTGGTGCTGGATTGCTGCAGGCTTAGCCTCAATGAAAAGGCACCCGGATATGATCTGTGTCATATGCAGCAGTCTGTAATGGACCTGTTGAAGAACACAGCTGAGCCCATCAGTCAAGCTGGTAATTCCTGTGTGATAGCACATTTCAGAGGAGTTAAAAAATGCTTTATGGCTGCTGTGTTGGAGAGAGGTGAGAGAAATGTGAGAAGAACATCCCTGAACACGCCAAGGTCAGTGGAGAAGGAGGGAGAGGAAGTGTTTCAAGTGCTGGAGCTGAGATTCCCCTGCCACTTTTAGTGCAGCCCATGCCATGGCAGCTGTGACCCTGTAGCCCCTGGAGGTCCATGGGGATGCAGAGGTCCACACGCAGCCTGTGGAGAGACCTACAATGGAACACACAAATTCCTGTAGAGAGTGTGACCCTATGGAGAGAGCTTATGCTGCAGCTGGCTCCTGGCAGGATTTTTGGTTCTGTGGAGAGAGAAGCCTGTGCTGGAGCAGGTTTGCTGGAGGGAGCTGCAGTCCATGGAAGACCCACACTGAAGCTGTCTGTGTCTGACGGATTTCACCTCATGGAAGGAATCCATGGTGCTGGAGGAGTTTGTGAAGATCTGCAGTCCAGAAAAAATCCATGCTGGAGAGGTTCATGAGGGACTTCTTCCTATGGAAGAGACCAAATACTAGAACAGATAAAGAGTGTGGGAAGGAGGACTCATCAAGGTGTATGAACATACCCATGTCCTTTTCCCCATACTCCTGCTCTGCTTGGGGGTAAAAAAATAGAAGAGTCAGAGGTGAAGCTGAACCAGACACAGGGATGGAGGAATGGAAGCAAGATATTTTTAGACTTATTTTTCATTATTCTACTTGGTCTAATTGACAGTGAATTAAAATAATTTCCCCTAGCTGAGTCTGTTCTGCCCATAATGATAATTGCTGAGTGGCCTTTATCTTAACCATGACCTTTTTGTTGCATTTTTTTCCCCTTGTCCCGTTGACCAGGGACAGTGACCAGAGTAGTCTGATAAGCATGTGATGGCCTGCCAAATCAATTGACCACAATCATTTTGTCATTTTGTTGGTGACTGACTTCAGAATTTTAAAGAATTCAAGGTAAGGACAGTAACTGGGAGAGTTAGCAGGCAAAGTGTGGACTGAACTTTGCTAGAGAGCAGAATAATTGTGGGGAATATCTGGTATAATTTTGGTGAAGTGATGAGGGCTAGTGTCTGTAAATTCCAGCAGGGTTTCTAGCAGGAAATGCAGCCTGGGAAGGATTGGTAGGCTGTTCCTAAAGGACTATACTGCTCATCAAAGACCCCCTGCTGGAGGTGGGAAAAGGTGTGAGGAAGAAGGAGCAGCAGAGAAGAGCTGTTATAGACTGAGCAGAATCCCCTTTCCTACCCCTCTGTGTTGCTTGGATAGAAGAATTTGGAATGGAAGAGTAAAGTTGAGACTAAGGCTGGAATAAAGGTGTTCTAGTTTTTCTCTTTGCTTTTCCCCTTTCTACTATATTTTTAATTGGTAATTAATTTCCTCAGGTCAAGCCTGTTTTGCCTGTGACTGATTTCCCTATCTTTTCCTCAACACATAAACATTTTTATCTTGTTTTCTTCTCAAATTCTGTTGAGGAGGTGGAGAAATGGAGCATTTTTGTAAGTCCTTGACAGCCAGCTGAGGGAGGTTAACCCACTACAAGTGCCATGATATCATGTTGTTGCTCCAAACCTACAAAGCTGACTTACCTTCCCTGCAAAATATATAAGAACAGTAGTCTGAATGAGAGGGAGAAATTCCTGAGAATCTGCTGACAGTCTAAGGATATCTTTTGGCACTGATTTCATATTCCACAATTATGATGTTATCCTGGTTTAGCTATATAATCAAGCACAGAGTAGACAACATGAAACCACACTTAAGGCAGTGTTTGCATGTGGTCTGATAGTGCTGTGTCTGGAGTAGAGGAGAGTAAAAGGGTGGTGAATTGAAAGCAAGCAGTCAATAGAGTTCTGCTGTCAGCCAGCTTGACAGCTCAGACCTGGTTTAAAAAGGCTGACCTTCCTCTCCTGCTCCCCAGTGACTGCTAGTTAGAGCATGAGCTTAATCAACTCTAGGACTTCCGAAGATTCACTCAAAAAAGCAAAGTACGGAAAACTAGTTGGGAAGATGATGGCATTATGGAAAAAAACACTGTGCTATAAAGCAACTTTTTATACAAATGCTCTGGCTTTGAAATTGAACCCTGGAATGTTCTCTCACCTGCAACTCTAGCCACATAGAAATGTCTTGCAGTGTTAAAAAATATTCTCGATATGTATTTCTGAGAGATGGAATTTCATTGTAATTGCAGGAACTGAAAATATGTTCTGGGAATCCATCTCATGCTGAAAGAGAAAACATAATCATGGCAGCTATCTTTTGTTTGTTACCTTGGGAAAAAAAAATATGACGTTTTAATTAAATTTATCTTCTCATGGTGTTTTTAAATGTGATTATATGACGTTTCCTTTTGGGACTGTTCTGTAGATCCTGAGTGAGAGATTTTTTTACTATTGAGAGGATGGGTGTGAGCTCAGATACATCTTTCATTTGACATTAAAAAAAAAATTCTTTCAAAGAGCTGCATCTTAAGGAGAGTACAGGAACTGAAGTGCTCAGCTGTCTTTTGAGATTCAAATTTACAAGTTTTCCTATTTGATTTGCCAGTAGTCTGCTGTCCTCTTTTTAAGACTTTACATATCCAGATGAAAAGTAACTGATTTCATCTATAGTTCAAGTATTCAATACAAGTACTGCTTTCTGCCATTTCTTCCTACCTTTTCTCTTTTGGTTTCACACTGTATCTTATGAATACTAGTATTTTCTCCCACACATTTCAGAAACAGCTTGCATAATTTTTGTGCATTCATCTCTGCTTTTACCTGGCAACATTATTTTTGTTATCATTACAGCTGAATTTTCCTGTACTATTTTCTTGGACTGCATTTTCAGAAAGGCTCATGCTGTGAAATGTTATCACATGGATGTCCACTTTACTCCAGTCCTGCCCCTAATTCCTGTGTATCTGTCTGATTAAGGTGTCGCCCAGAATGGCTCTAGCCAGACCCCTTTGTTTTACATTTTCTGCATAATCTTATCACCCATACTTGTTTCAGTTTTGTTGTTTGGACTGAATATTTTTGGAATTCTTCTTCCTCCACTCTTGAATTTCAATTTTATTCAGCTATGTTCCCAGACTTTCTCAATGAATGTATAAATTATCTGAAATATCAGCCAAAGCTGAATTTATCCAGAGGTGATTTCTAGGTTGAGTGGTAGCTTGCCTCTTCCTTGTCAAATGTTATAATTAAAAAATGAAACAAAACAAAGTGCTACTGAGAGAAGCTTTTTCACAGACTTTATGCTCTGTGCAATACAATTCTTAAGCATTTTATGTGACTTATAGAAATTATACAATTTTACTTTGTACAGATATTGCCAGAGATGAATACCACTGTTCTGTTTTATGTGTGAAGTTTATGCAAATGGTATCAGTCTTAATTACAGAAATGTTAGCTGCTATTGCAGGTTCCTTATTTTGCCTCATTGTAACAAACTTCGTCTCCTTTACCTAGCCTTTTCTATCTTAATACGTATTTCTTTAATCTCAGTTCTGTCTCCCATTAATGAGAATATAATTGTATTTTTAAAATGAATTAAGGTGCTTAACTAATTGCAGCACTTCCCTGGAATTTTATGCAATGTACATTGTTGTTTATGCTTATGAAACAAGATATTGCTTTGTCTTGGGGTTTAGCTGTTGTTTTCTTTTCTTTGATATCTTTGCAGTCAATAACTCTGAATTAGTTTATGCTTAAAATGTAACTCTCTGACCATTTCAAAAAAAAGAGAAATGAACAAAATCTTAGGAGAAATAAATCTCAGAATACTGAGATCAACGACCCTTTCACCATCCATGTATTCAGCTGTCTTGTCAGCAATCCCAGGGCAAACAAAACAAATTGATCTAAGTATCAGTAGTTACATATTACCTGGATAAACAATAACTTCACTGTATTTTGTTCAAAATTTTAAGATCTATTCTCATTTTCAATACATGCCCTAATTTGCTAGAGTAGCGATATAAAATAAAGAATTTAAATATGTGATCACTCATGAAGAAGTTTGTGAAGAAATTTTATGACTGTGTAGATGACTGTGCCGGTGTTATCTAAATGTTGTGTGGTTGTCAGTTTGGGTGTAAAAACCTCCCTAATTTTGTCCAAGATATAGGGGTTCCTTACTTCCATGGAAAGTGCAATTAAAGTTAATTACATTAAAAGGTAAAAAGGTGCTCCTAGTAACAGAGATATTTTTCTTCTGAGAAATTAGAAAGAATGAATTTACATTATTAAGGATTAAATAAAGTGCCAATTCTTATATTTCTGTATTTTGTATACTATATAAAAAGACATTTATTCATTCACTCTTCCATTTTGATCTACCTGCAATGGAAAAAGGGAAAGGGAGGGGGAGAATAAAATCTGAGATTTTTCAGTGCTATTACAATAGATGAGAAGCAAAAAATTTACTTTAATGTAAAATGCATCAAAAATTCAATAATAATGTTAAACAATCTCAAACATTGAAAAAGAATTTTGGACCCTATTATTTTTTCTGTCCTGCTTGAAATATCAAAATTTAATTTTAAAAACATGATTGAATTGTACTCTCCAAAAGCTGAAGTGCTGAATCATAATATTTTAAATTATGGTGACAATGCCCAGCTTGAATGACAACAATTTGGTGTTGACAGTACAGTCAATGAGGTAAGAATGAACATATATTATTATGTTTTTTAATTTTAAAAACTTCTGTTTTAGAATAATGTCTTGCTTCTTTTTCAAAGAGCAATTTTATTTTGTGGTTCCTTACAGCATGTGATTCCTGAAACATGCTTTGTCATATATTACCTAAAATTCTGCTTAAAGTAAGAAGATATTACCTAATCAGTAAGGTATTTTGTGGGTTTTTCTCTGCACCTTTCGTATCAAATTGATTTAATCAATTTAAAATGCTTAATCATTTTTAAATTGATTTTAAAAAAAATCTGTGGTTCAGAATGAGTCTACAGTGTCACTGCATAAGAAGAGAAAAGAAGTGTCAGGTAGGTTTTGCAGAAGTGGGCAGTAAACTTAAATCACCCTCTCAAAAATGTAGCTCTGGAAAACTGAAGATAGTGTTTTTCACAAAAGGCAACAGCTATGAAACATTGTAACCATCTGAAGTGTTTGAGAATGTGAATGAAATTAATTATAAAACAGTTATTAATAAATCAAATTAGTTTTCTTCTGGTGATTCCTTTGTATTAATCATATTTCAGTCATAAGGGAAGGGGAAATCCTCTTACAGTATTTTCCCAGACAGAGTTCTGCTGAGATCTATTTCATTTAGCAGGGATCCATTATCTAGAAAGAGGTTTTAGCACTAGAGTGTTTATTAATTTCTTAGATGAAGCTCATCAGTTTCAGAGGTACTTTGTGACAAAATCTGTGGTATTTTAGAACATACATGTATGAATTTATTTGCAATTGCAATGTTTCAAAAAGATGATTAATCCTATTACAATATATCATTAGGACAAAATTTCTCTGTAGTAATATGAATTGCTAAAACTATCTATTTTAAAGCTGCTAAAATGAAAAGAGCTCGCCTGAGCTCTTTTCTGTGTGTTTTTTAGTAATATCTAGTTTTTAATCTGTGTATGAGTAGCTGGTTTCTAAAGATTAATGCAGGAGCTAAAAGAAATGATCTATGCTGCATTATAAATATGAAGACAATGACATGGAATCTGGTCTCATACATTTGCATAATATTGTGCTTTAACAATTAACAGCTTTGGTCAGGTATTTGCTGACTAAGTATTCTAACAGATCATTCAAATATTAATAAGTACATTTTACCAGTGACGGTATCTTTGGAACCAAATTCCTTTACATGGGGAGGTTTTCATCATTTAAGAATAGTTCTGTTTATACTGGTGCTCTTTGCCTCTTGCTGATGAGGAACAACAAATGTAATCCTTTTTTAATGTTTATTTAATTAAGTAATAATCTGTTGCTGACATGGAAAAAATCACTAAGGAAACAGGGCAATGTATTTGTAAGGGGACAACAGCATAGCCCTAAATGTGTTCAATTTCCGCTGCTTTCTGGGTATTAATGATTAGTGGGGTAAGCCCTATTTTCACCCTACACCAGAGCCACATCACGTACAAAGCTTAAGTGAACCAAGCAGTATATCCAAGGATAATGATGCCTCTGTCTTTATACTATATTAAAAGATATATTCTGACCTTCTTTTTATTTTCTTCCCCTCCCCCATCATCCCAGAAGAAGAGATACATTTAGATAATATTTCTCAAATACTTTTTTGTAGCCCGGGAGATGGCTGACTTTCTTTTCCTAGGACTCTAGTCTTCCCTGGATGTGGTTTCTTTCTTTCTTTTTTTGTTTTTCAGCCAGACATCACTGATACTAGCTGAAGTAGCAAGTTCAAAGTACACTATAATTGCACTTGTTATGTTGAGAGAGCACCTTAGGAGTCAGGGAGAAAGGAGATGCCTGTGGTGTTGTTGCTGAATCTTTCTCCCTTTCTGACGACATCTGGCCACAATGTCAGAGATTTTCCTGTTTCATCCTACCAGTTAATGAAGTATCAGTATCAGTTACTGGGGAAGGTGGAATAGATTGGGGAAATTTGCCAGGTTCAGGGGAATTTTTATTACTGAACTTTGATCTAGAGAAGGTAAACTCATAGCAAGGAAGGCTCCCAAGGAAAACTTTAGACCAAGTCACAGAATGGTTGAGGAAGACCTTTGGATATCATGTAGTCCAAATGCTCTGCTAAAGCAGGTTTACGTACACCAGGTTGCTAGGGATCAGATCCAAGTGGGTTTTGAAAATATCCATAGAAGAAGACTCTGCAACCTCTCTGAACAACTTATTCCAGTGCTCTGTTAACTTCAAAGTGAAGAAGGTTTTCCTCATATTTAGATGGAGCTTCCTGTCTTTCAGTTTGTGATCATCTCTTGTTCTGTTGCTGGGCACTACTGAAAAGTCTGGTCCCATCTTATCTTCTTGATATCCACTCTTGAGTTTTATGTATGTATTAGAATGGTAAAATGTTAGAATTTTTGAGGTTAGAAAAGGTTTCTGTGATCCTGGATCCAAATTACTAATTTACTAACCAAGCACTGCCAAACTGACCACTAAACCATGTCCCTGTGTGCCACATCTACATGATTTTTTAACACCTCCAGGGATGTTGATTCCACTTCCATGGGCAGCTTGTTGCAGTGCTTGACAATCATTTAGGTGAAGAAATATTTCTTAATATGCAATCTGTGCCTTCCTGGTGCAACTTGAGGCCATTTCCTCTCATTTGTCATTTTTCACAAAGACACTGTTCCCACCTGCCTACACTCTCCTTTCAGGTGGTGGTGGTGAAGAGTGATAAGGTTACCCCTGGCCCTCCTTTTCTCCAGGCTAAACACTCCCAGCTCCCTCAGCTGGTTCCCACAGGGCTTGTGCTCCAGACCCTTCAGCAGGTACATTGTCCTTCCCTAGACACCCTCCAGCACCTCAATGTCTTTCTTGCCACGAGGGTCCCAAAACTGAACTTGTGATAAATATGCAATATGCATTTTGATGGCCATATAAAAAATGTGAGATTTTGTTATTTGTCTTGTAGTATCAGAAAGGCTTGTCATTCCAAAAATAGGTTGGTTTTTTGTGATTTTTTTTTTTTTTTTTTTTTTTTTTTTTTTTTTTTTTTGTTTTTTTAATTTGAAGGGAAAATCAAGAGCAGTTCTTGCCTTAGGTTATATATCTTCCTTGCTGTGTGACCTAATTGCAATGTATATTTGCTTTAATGCATCATTTTTCTGGTTGCTATTATTTTTTTTACCATTTCCTTAAGGTGGAGGAATGGCTTTATTGTAGATTTTAACAACTTTTTTTTTTTTCTCAAATGGATGGACAAATAAATCAGAAGATTTTTAAAAAAAAATGTGTTTAGAAGAGTTGATCAGAACTTCAAAATAGTAACAGAGAAAGGCTGAATCCTTTGTTAGTTATAAGTACTTCAAGCACAACACTGAAAACATACCTCTGTCTCAGGTCAGCTGGTTCCTGGGTCACTGCAGCAATTTACTGCTTCTTCCTCTGACAGGGAGGCAGATTTTGGCTTGGATTTTTCCAGATGTAGCAGCTGTACTCTCTTCTCTGTTCCTTTAATTTGTAGCAGCTAATTTCTATTTTCTTTGATTACCTTTCACTCTAAATGATCTTGTAATGTTGCAGTTTAGATTTAGTGTTGCTCTCTGGAAAGAATTCAACAATCTTTAGGCTTTAAACTGTGATGGAAAAGACCATTACTGAATGATTTAAAATCAATGAGGTTTACTGCAGAGCTTTAACTTGTGCAGTACAAACTTATATAAGAAGTCTCTGTAACATTAACTTTGCAATAAAGTAATGACTGGGAAATGTGTATCATCCAGGTAAATCCAACCAGTTGGTCAACCTATTTTAATACAGGTACCCAAATAAGCATTTCTAGAGCTTTGAAAAATAGTATTTTTTTAGTGTTGATAAAGTGTAACCAGAAAGGAACATTTATATTCCAAATCACCAATATGTAGCAAAACCCATTCCCTACGTGTTTCTTTTAGACTTGTCACATTTTTATTTCCACCAGTGAAAGGGAATTTTAGTAAATTGGTGTGGTTATTATATTTTTGGGGTGACACCAAGGAATAAAGTTTTGAAGGATTTTTTTTTCTGTGATGATCAGCAACATATTGATCTGCAAACGTAAGTCCAGAGGACATCAACAGTGCTTAGGGATCTAAATCTTGAAAACAGAAGAAAAGAATGAATTAATTGAAGATTTTCAGCTTGAGACAGAAGCAATTGAAAAAAACCCTGATAACAGTCTTAAAAATTATAAAAGCATGCTTCTAAGGGAGAGGAGGTAATCTGTTCTCCATGTCCAGTCTAGATAAGACAAGACGTAAATGGCTTAACTTCCAGCAAGGGAGATTTAGGTTAGACATTAGGAAAAATGTTCTAGTAGAAAGGACTGGTAATCATTACAATAGTTTACCTGTGGATGCTATTGAATGTTCATTCCTGAAGGTTTTTCAGGCAGCGATATGCTGTCATGAATGATACTGGTACTTTGCTGTCCTTGTCCTGTGCCAAGACCACTGGCTAAATGACCTTTCAAGGTTCTCTTCTGTTTTTTGATGTTAATACTAAAACTGCCACAATCTTCTGGCAGAGCTGAAAGCAGTTTTAGCAGAATCCTTATCATAATTAGGGTTTTCCCTGATCCAATCTAAATCTGCATCTTGAAGTAGAAGCAGGATTAGAGGAACAGAGCAACAGTAAGTACCAAGTGACTGGACAGTATATCAGGTTAAAAGACTTTGTGGGTAAGCAAAGTGAATTACAGGGTAGGGTAAAATAGCTAGGTAAGTTACTAACTCTGTAAAGAAAATATCACATCCTTTTGGAGAAATAATATTATTTTTGTGAAAGTAGTGGATGGCTCTGAGGGGAGTTTAACGCTATATTCACTTTTTTAACTTTCAGTTTAGAATAACATAAGCAATATTAATGCAAATTTTCTTAAAGCTGGTTACTGCTAAGGAATTTGCTTTAATATTCTACTCTCCTTCTCTGTTCCCAATTATCACTTCTAAGATTGCTATGTTTCAAGAAAATAGAAGCTTAGAAAGACAGTGAGGCAGAATGCTTTTTGGTAAGACATATATCCTGACAGTTTTGGTTATGAAGGGATTAGTTTAAAAACAAATAATCATTTTTTGAATCATAGCTTTGCCATATATCAGTCGATGACACTTTCCATGCACTAATTGCAAACCAACCTTGCAGTGTTGTATCTGCTAATACCACAGCAGCTCTAGCTTGTTCTGCTTCTCCAGGGCTTTGATGCTAACATTCAAACTCTGCAAGCATTAACCAGTTTATGTCAATACTGTGCATAATTAGAGTTAAACCACTGCTGAGGGCTAGAATTGCAGTAGTCAAGCAGTATGCCATGTACCACTGTAATACTAACAGCTAGATTTCCTATGAGAGCTCTCTGGTGAGCCCACAGCTCATTTCAATTTTATTATAAAACACTTCAGTTTTCTAGACATCCAGTGGTGGCATCGTATGCATACATTTTGAAGTTAAATAGTTCCTGCTAGTTTTGTTTTCCTCAGCTGTATAATGTATGGACATTAAGGTGGAAAAAGGAATGGAAAGACAAATATCAACACAGTTCTCTAAAGAGACAGAGTTCTCTAAAATTACACAAAATTCAAACTTTGAATTCTTTAAACAGTCTTGATGTTCTAGTGAGATGTATGGAGGTTGAAGTGGAAGAAAAAAATTTGTCTTCTGGCCTACTCTATGAGTGGTAAATATCATTAGACTGACAAATACTTACAGCAGTACAACCTCTTGTTAAGTTTCTTAGGACTTATAAAACCTCTATATTGAAACACATATTTAAGTATCTTTGTATATTGGGTAGAACTATTTTTTGTTGTGTGTTCCACAGTAGACTTTTTGGCAGGGGTAAGAGGCTGTGACTTTTCTTTTTCTTTCTTTCTTTTTCTTTCTTTCTTTTTTCTTTCTCTTTCTTTCTTTCTTTCTTTCTTTCTTTCTTTCTTTCTTTCTTTCTTTCTTTCTTTCTTTCTTTCTTTCTTTCTTTCTTTCTTTCTTTCTTTCTTTCCTCTTCTTTCTCTTCTTTCTTTTTTCTTTCTTTTTTTCTCTCTTTCTCCCTCTTTCTTTATCTTTCTCTCTCTCTCTGTCTCTCTCTCTCTCAAAATTTAAAACTACCCCTTTATGTTTCTTGAATGGCTTACATACTGCTGTGTTTCTTCAAGGGTAGAACTCACTTTTTTTTTGGTACAGATTAAACTTAAGATGCAATTGCCGTTACTTAATGTACTTTCTAAATACTGTCTTTCTAAACTGTCTTTTTAATTGAAAATCATAATGGAAAACAACAGGAAATGAAGGTCATGAAATTCTTATTTCTATATAAACTGAGGATATAAGGAATTGAGAATAGTATATTTAAATGTATAAGTCTTAAACATCAATTGAGAATGGTAATTTTTTTTCCAATACCCCCCAAAAAGGAACAAGAAATTTTTTTTTTGTACTGCTCTTTTGTAAGTCAGTAGCACAAAAAAAACCAGTAAGAATTGTTTTACTCAGCAGTGAAGATGACTGCAGGCTCTCTGATGGAAAAATAACATTGCAGTTAATATAAGATTATGCTTAAAATTTGTTTCTACAAATTCTTTTTTAAAAAATTGGTCAGAATATGTTGTACAATCAGAACTAGTTCTTTTCATTTTTTTATAAATATCCATTATTTTTATTGCTTTCAATGGGTTTTATTATTACCCTCCAGTCAGCTTCAGTGTTTATTTAATAGAACAGCTATGATGGGTAGAACTAGTGTTTTAAATACTAAAAGACTTCCTTATTGATCAACATTTCTTTCAGTAAAATGTTCTTTCTACATTTGGACTGTGTGCCTCTTAGAAGTTTTCTTTTGCATAAACACTTGCTTTGGTTCAGGACAATAAAAGTACTGTAGCTTTTGAGTCTTCACTTATTACCATTATTTCTTAGTTGACATTTTTGTTGAGCTTTTGTTTGTCCCCTAATTGCTGATCTCGTTTACTGCTTCTGCTTAATACATGATGAAGCATGAGCTGCTCCAAGGTTGCTCAAACAAGACAAAATAAGAAATCCAAATATTTATACCTCGTTATAGGTACTAGGGCTTTCCAGCTTTTGGGTGTTAGACTTGTAACACTTAAGGGCCAAACAGTATGCTAGAGGAGCGACTGCTCGGTCTGCAGGACAGTTTCGTGACAAGTCACAGTACCATTGAGGCTGGAAGGGACCAGAGTGGGTCGTCTGGTCCAACCCCCTGATCCAGCAGGGTCCTCCTAGAGCACATTCCACAGGATTGCATCCAGATGGTTTTTTAACATCTCCAGTAAGGGACAGACCAGCAGCCCCTCTGGGCAAGCTGTGCCAATGCACAATCACCAGCACAGTAAAGAAATTCTTCCTCATGCTCAGATGGAACTCCTGTTCATCTGCTTGTGCCTGTTGCCCCTTGTCCTGTTTCTTGGCATCACCAGGCAGAGCCTGGATCCACCCTCGACACCCGTCCCTTCAGATCAGGACATTGATGAAGTCCCCTCAGTTGTATTTTCTCAAGGCTGAACAGGCCCAGCCCCCTCAGTCTTTCTTGTAAGACAGAAGTTACTTTTTAATCACCTTTGTATCCCTCAACTGGGCTCACTCCAGAAGGTCCATGTCCCTCCTGTACTGTGAACTCCAGAACTGGACACAGCACTCCAGAACCAGGCTTCTCAACCTGCTGGCAGTACTTTTCCTAATTCGTTCCAGGATACCATTGGCCTTCCTGACAGCAAGGGCAAACTGCTGGCTCATGGACAGACAATTGAGGGATTGGAACAAGGAGTTCTCTAAGGTCCCTTCAAAGCCAAACTACTTTATGATTTTATGATTTCTTTCCCAACAGGAACATACTGAAAAATTCAAATTTTATAATGGCTTAAAAGAGAAAATTATAAATTACTTTTTTTTTTTTTTTTTTTTTTTTTTTAAGCTGAAACAAATAATCAAATTTATTGGTTAATGAAGTTTATTAGGTTAATACCCAAACTGATGTATAACTGAAAAAATAAAAAAAAGATATAGTTTTGATGTTTTTTCTTGCAGTGAAGAATCACATCACTAACTGGGGTAGTGTCTAAACTTTCCACAAACTCCCACACTTATGTACCAGGTATTCAATTGATCTACTGTGATTTTTTACATTTAAGCATAGAATAAATATGAGTAGGATTGAAGCCTAGGCTATTATTATCTGATTTAAAGTAAATTGATACTTTGTTCTGGGATTTGAGAGGTAATTTGAAAAGTGTCAAACAAATAATTCTTCCAAATAAGGTTATGTTTCTTTAATTTTAAGACCAGAAAGATAAGTGATTATCTTATTTGTTAAGATGAAATTATACAATTATGGATTGTGTAGGCCTTTGTGTCTTGTGAGAGATAGCAATATACTTTTTGTGAGGAAACTTATTACAAAATACTTTTACTCCTCAGCTGTACAACATACAACAGATGCTTTATATTAGGATGTAGTAACAGGAATGCGTTCCACACAATCATTGCTTGTTTTTTTATGCTTTTGACTAATCTTTTAGTCAAAATCTTAGTCAAAAGTTGAATACAGACAGCACTGCCCACAGTAATGATTGCTATTTCTGTTTAATTATTTTCTGAAAATAGATTCCATGTGCAAAAAATAGATTCCCAAAGTGCAAACAATATGTACAGCTGAACACATGATCTAACCACACTAGGGATTTGTTATCCCTCTATTTCTGCAGAATATGTCAGAAATTTAATTCAAGTATGACCAAGAACTTGTATGTCTGTCTTGATTATCTTTCTTTATAAATCATTAAACATTCATAATTATGATTCAATTTCCCAATAATTTATTGATTATAATATATAATTTATTAATATTACTTACTTTTTATGAACAGTAAAATTTATGAACTTCATTGGCATACATCTCTGAACAAAAATAAGGCTAAATTATTAACTAAATGTGTGACAAATATTAAATAATACATATTAAGGTAAGTCCTATCTTGTTATATGTTTTAAATGTCTCAAAAAATTCAAGTCTCAGTTGAAGTCCCTCACTACTCCTGTCTTTTTACAGAGAAGAATGTTATGTGAAATAATTACACTCTACCCCGGGAATTCAGAAATCTACAAAACTAATTTTTATGTTTTCTCATGTTAATTCTTCAGAAAGTTCATAAGAAAACAGCAGTGAAATTTATTTAAGTAATTCCCATATACTTTTCAGTGAAATCCTCTGTGTCTTATTTTAAGGTCTGCCATATAAAGACAATTCCACAATATATCTGTGTAACTTAGAACAGAATTTGCCTAGGTAGTAACTGATAATTTTCTGGTTTCCTTGGGGTTTTTTGTCCCTTTTTGTTATTGTTGTTTATTTTAATTTTTTTTTTCTCCCCAAGCTCTATTAAATCTACTGGGTTTTTTTAATAGATGGTACAATGCACATGCTAAGTGATGTGTTACAGGAATACAACCTTAAATGCATCAGCAGTAGGTGAAAGGTGATATGAAAAAATCTGATAGTAACTGACACAACACCCCTAGAAACCAAAATTAAGCGCTACTATGTGACAGGCGTGAAAGGAATGTGGCATGGTTTCTAGGAAATATTAACAAAACTGCTATGCTTTTGAAGAAAATATTGCAGTTTTTTGATGGCAGTAGTGAAACTTTTGCCTGAACTTCTATCCTAATTATTAAAAACTGGTGAAAAGCAGATAGTACCACAGTATTCAATCTGGCTGAAATATTTGTCTCCAGTGCTGGCTCTGCAATCAGACCGCAGACTCCAGTCTTTAGAGAAATTGGGTAGGGACCTTATTGAACTAGTTTATCATTCCTGGAGACCTTCATAGAGTGTAACTTGGAAGTGTAAGAACTACTGCAAGAGTTTTGTTAAGTTTGTGAAGGCAAAATTTAACTTTACATTAGGAAATCCATAGCCAGTTCAAAATCTATGACAGCTGTTCCTCTACATGAGAAGCTGAGAAGCTAGGTCTATCCAATGGAGCCATTCCCGGAGAATTAATTTCTCCGACACTGTTTCTTTGTGCTTTTCTGTGCTCGATTTAAGGAATGTGTAGTTTACTTGAAGACTGCTACTTAGCTCTCTGAGTCTGGTCTGTCAGGCATGATGATTTTCAATAATAGAGAACCCAGTCTCTTATTTTTCTGAAATGGTGTAAATCCATTTTCCTGCCCACGTGTCTTCTTCATAGGAGCATATTCTGCATTTTTCACAACTATCTGCATATTCTATTTTTTCAGTCTTTGATTCCTGATTTCATAATTTCCTCTGTCCTTTTGTAATAAAGGCAACTTCTAACAACTTCTAGCAACTTGGTTGTCATTATTAATGTATACAACCTTCTTTTTTTTTTTTTTTTTCTATTCTTAATCCAAACAATTATTTTTCCCTCCAGCACAAAACATAGGAAGCTGACAGCTATTTTTCAAAAAATTGAGCTATTTCCTAATTTTTCTGTCATCTGAGATTTAACTGTAATTCGTAAGAAACAGAAGCTTTGTATAAATGTTTATTTAAAAGAATATGTGTTAGCTCTTCCATAAGGTCAAGAGAAGTTTTATATATCCATTAATGTACTTAGAGTACATTCTAAACAACCAGTAGTACAAAAGTAAGCAATAATTATTACGCTGTTTCATTGATTTTTTTTAACATTAAATACTTTGCTGTTTTATTTTTGAAGAAACCACTTATGGCAGGCAGACCTTTAAATAATTTTTGACATTTTAAGTGAAAGCAATTACCTATATTGTTTATTATTTGATCATTCAGAGTTGGCTGATAATGCCAAGTATATCTATGTAGAAACAACATCAGCCCTTGCTTCTACTTGAAGAGTAAAAATCTATGATCTAGCAATTATTTCCTCAAGTAATTCTGTGAACACATAAGAAAGATGCTCTCCCAAATAGAATAATGCTTCCAGATGTTCAGAACTTTTCAGTGAGACACATAATTAAGAAATGAAAAATCTGTAACTTCAAAATATAATCTATAATGCATAGTCAGCATAAATAAAATTACTTTTATGGATTTCCGTGTGAGTTAGTGATTCTAAGAAAAAAAAATAATGAAGCTAGAAAAAAGATATTAAATGTTAAAGTATGAAAATAGATATTTTATTCTTTCCCAGAAGTTTTACTGACATAATCTTTTTTAAAGATTATAGATCTAAAATTAATAATTTTTTTAAAAGAAACAGTCTTTTCTAAAACTATTCTTTATTTATGTACTTGCTTTTAAAGTGATGAACTAAATTATGCTCACTGAAATCAATAAGAACACCTGGGTGATCAACAATTTTTAAAACTACATTTTTCATAGACTTACATGCTAAGTTTTAATTCAGGGATTCACAAGGATATATGTATTTGACCAGGTGGTGCATATTAAAAATGAAATTGTCAGCACATCTGGTAATTTATTCCCAGGAAGTTCTTAGGTAGGTATAAGGGTGGATTCACAGAAGTATAAGACTTCTGTGAATAAGCAAAATATTGCTATCTTTTGAAATCAGAAAATAATTAATAACAATAAAAAAGTTATGTATTTAAAGAAAAAAGTTGGAAATAATAGTAAAGGGGGATACATTACTATTTATAATCTTTATTTATACTTATAGATTAATTACTGTATAATTTGAATTACATATGTACACTTTCTTTTCTAGTTCAGAAATCACACAATGAAAATGAAGTGCTATATATACAGAACAGGCATTTTCTTTGTGTGAATTGAAATACCAGGCTACAGAAATTTTTAGTATTTAGAAAATTAAAATGACCTGTTGAATCTAGACTAAGGTCTATACGTTTTTCACTGTGCTTTTTATTGCTGCAACATACTTGTAGTTTATGATATGAATGTTCTTAACTAAAAGTGAATGTGAAACCTAAAGGCTCACCAAAGATGTGATAGCACAAATTATACCTCAAGTTATTAAGTATCATTCTGGCCTTGTGGTTTTAGCTGTATTTTCTAATTCTTGTTGGCACATGTATTAAAGAAGTAATAAATGGATGACTGATTTGGTGTCTCAACCCGAAGTACTGCAATCAATTCAGACCTTAAAATGAATATCTAAAAACTTAAGAAGTATTATGGGTATGAATTCAGTCTGAATGTTATGTATTTGGATATGAATAGTTTCAATTATATCAGCTTTTCAATATCTTCTCTTAAAAAATCTCATATATTAAATGTGTGAAATTTGAACCATAGTCAGTTTTTTCCTTCTCTACTAATTATGCTCAAATTTGCATTGTAAAAGAGAATCTAGAAATATACACAATTATTTCACCAGACTTCTTTTTTTTTAATATAATAATTTTAACTTTTTTCTATTACCAGCTTTAATTTTAACTTTTAACTTTTATGCAAATACCAAGATGATGATGATGATGATGGTAATGCAAAGGCTTGGTTTAAAAGACAAAGTCCCAGCAAGCAAGAAAAAATGAGAGTTTGTAACATCATAAGTGCTACACAGTTTAAATACAATTAGAAAGTTAGAAAAGATTGGAACAAATTTCTCTGAATGAACATTTGTTTGAGAGCTCCCTGAAGACATGCTGAAAAATGTTAATAATCTGGTCAAATTTCTAAAAGAAGAAATAGAAATGCATATGTCTTAAAAAAGTTGCAGTAAGCTTACCATACACTGAAGCTTCTCAAAAATACCAATTCAAACGAAGTAAAGGAAAGTTATGAGGATAATTAATGTAAATCCTATTCTGCTAGTTTTTCAGCCAAACTCCAGAATTTAACAAAGCTGAAGATTCATTTTTCTCTTTTAGAATATTTTACTTAAAAACTGTGTTGGAAAAGAACACAATAAGTTTCAGCTTAAATATTACCATTTGCAGATTTTAATTTTCTTGCATACAATTCTTAGTGGAATGTAGTATAAGACCTATGTGAGTTCATAGGTCCTGGCTGGTGGGCATGGCCATGTGTGAAGATTTTGCTGTTCACACATACTCAAAATACAGAATCAAACTTGAGAGGCAAGAGGGTTAAAAAAAAAAAAAAAGGAGGGAATGTTTTTGAGAGACTTTGTTGTCAGAGAAGGATCAATTAAAAACTTAATTTCTATATACAATAAGGGAAGTAATAAAATTTAAAGTAATTTCTTAAAAGTATTTAAAAGGAAAAAAAAGTTAATTGTAAGCAAAATAAATACGTATACTGACATTTTCACAGAAATAGAATTAGAAGAGACATTAGAGATAGAAACAGTTATCTGAAGTGAAAAAAGGTATAGAACCTTATCTGACATGTTCAAAACCCAGCAGCTAGAAGACCAGACACAAAAAACACCTCAAGAATAATAGGTGTTCCCAATAGCGAACTCTACCCTTATAAATGTCAGTGCAATGCTAGAGTCACAGTATGATGATGACTGAAAAAAATGAACATAAATTTATTTCAGCAATTTTCTTTTTTGATATATAAATGTTTTTGCCAGAAAAATAAATACATTCTTCTTGCTCCCCAAAGGTTATGTGTATCTCTTTAGTAATATAATTTCATTCTCTTTGGAAATATGCACAGACTTAAAGGCAATAGAAACCCCTTTTAAAAATGCTGCTTTCATTGCTTTGTTGTTCCTCATTTTGTTAGTTTAATATCTCATCCAACCCTTTAATCATTTGGTATTCCTTTATTTTATCATGTTGTCTTTTGTTTGTTGTATATTTGTTTTCTTTGTTTATTTTCTTATGTCTCTTTGAATCTAATTTTTTTAAATTAAATCTTCTTTACCAGTTTATCATTATTGTGAGAGAGAAAAAGGAGAGAGGGAATGCAGAGAATAAACACACCTAATTGTTTTCTCACATTTATTCTTTTCTTCATTGTGTTTCTCATTGGTTTTAAGATGTCATAATATCCTTTTGGTTTTTTCCTTTTTTTTTCTCCCTCCCTTTTTCTCAGCAGCTCTGAAATTTGCTCTGATGGTGTAGTGTATGAAATGCATTGCTTTCACTTTGACCTTGTGAATTTCAAGCTGCACAACGGAATTCATTATCTGTTAGGCAGACAAAAACTGATGTATGGGACAAGTAAAGGAAGATATTGAACAACTTACATTGTTTCTGTACACTCCATAAAAGTTTTCTGAAGCCATTTAGCTACCTTTGTTGTAGGTTTTGTTTGTTTGTTTGTTTTGAGAAACAGAAGTATTAGTAATATGATTCTTCTATAAGAAGCTTATAGTGGAAAAATAAGAAACAAAATGGCAGCTCATGAACAAACCTTCTAGAAAGTGAACTTCCCTTGGCCTTTAATATGTCATAGCCCCACTCACTCATGAGTTATCGTTTCGCCATTCTTACTAAACTGTTTTTTACACTTTTTCCTTCTATTTTTTACCCCTCCTTGTCCTGTTCTTTTTTCTATATATTTTCTCAATATATTGTCTCATTTAAGTGTTTTCTCTGGCTAATCAGGTCACTGCAATGTCTGCTTTCACAAGTCTCACATATCTTTCTCTTATTTTTATTCCCCTTTTTTTTCCAAAAAAATATTTTTTTTTCTGCTTAAAATAGCGGACAAACAAACAAACTCAAAACAAAACAAAAATCCCCCTGGGGATAATATCCCTCCAAGGAATTAATGTTATACAATACTCTATCACATTATGCAGATGTCTTAGTAGTTTAAGTTATTTAGGGAACTTTTCATTGTTCACTATTTCTGGTGCAACTTCTGTTTTGATTCAAATTTCTGCTGTTTTAATTCAAATTTCTGCTGTATAGAATGGGATTCAAAACAGAGCTGTCTAATTCAGCAAAACTTGTCCTTGTATCAGTTTTGAATGAAGTGGCTAGTGAAGCATCACAATACCTGCAGCTCAGCCTTGTTTAATCAGAAAACACTGCAGCTTAGTTTAGGTTTTGTACAAGGATTGCTTTAAAATGACAGATTACAGAACTGTGTGTATGTTGTTCACAACTTGCCTTCAACCACACGCATATCAATGAAATTGCTAAAATAGTAGTAAAATTTTTTTAGTGTCCACTTATAGATATTGTATATATTGTTTAAGGCTTTCAGATGTACTCCTGGGATCTATGGTGAAACTTGAATAAGTGTGAGTGTTAAAGACTCATTTTAATTGTAATCATTACCATTCTTGAATGAGCTGAGCAACGCAGTCTTGATCCCATCCAATACATGCCATAAGTACCCTGATAATGAATAATTAGTGTATAAAAACCCCAGATAATTTCTTCTTGGTATTCCTGAGAAAATTATTATGTAATGGGAAAGGAAGGCAAGAATCCTGTGGTGATTTAGACAACTTTGAACCTAAACAGGATTATAAAATATAAAGAGGAATGGAGGGATTTTTTTTTCATTCTGAGTTTTTTCAGTATTTCAGTGGTTGGATACACAGATGGAATTAAATGAATGCATTGTCATATATCCTTAGCAGGGAGGGGAAATAACAGGTTCTGAAGAAAGGTGGTTACCTTCTAGATATTAGGTTGAAAACTGTAAAACATTTACCCTATGTACAGTTTTAGAACACATTTAGTTTGAATAATTTAATTTATATGAGAGGAAAATCTAACAACAATCAGATAAAATTTTCTTGACCAAAGCCTTGAAGCAACGTTAAGATAATCTTTTAATTTTTGGTGTAGTATACTAGATTAAAGCAAATATTTTGAATTTAGAGATACTCGTACAAACTTTAAAATAGAAGATGAGAACAACTGGTTCTGCCGAAAATTGTGACAGAGCTTCTATTCCATGAACAATATCCTTGGCATATGTGCTATTAACTTTGAATCTGACAAAACAGTTTGTTTTCTTTTATAGGCAAAACCCATTGTTTTGCAATGCTAATAGAAGACACATTGAGCACTCAATATTGTAATTTTTAAATGCTGCAATAAGAAATGGAATTGCTTAAAACAGAAGCATTGGAATTTCTTACAAGGTTGAAAAAATATACAAACATGAACTCCTCTAAATCAATTAGCTCTGAAATTCTGATGAACTACATTTCATAAAAGAAACAGTCATATGTATAGAAATGGCCTACTTAATTCCTTTGCTGTTTGCCTGATTAGGAATAAGTTAGTAGGGGGTACTATTTATTTTAAATGAGAAACAACATTTCCTTGGCACCCCACAGGATAGTATAATTTAGAGAAATTCTTCATAGGCTTTTATTGGTCCCAGCTGTGAACCAAAATGCTAGTTATATGTTTTCAATATTATTTCTGCAATTCAGTACAAAAGGAGATTTCCCACTCCAGCACCTCTTTACTCTCCTGTGTTCCCACCTAACATTCACTTTTGTGCCACACTGTAACCATAAAACATAAAGCAATGCATTTATCAAATAAATTAAATTAAATATTGCACTAAAACTAAAATCCTAAAATAGTAGGGCAGTTGGTCCCTAATGTGTCAGTGTTGGTCAAAGTTTACTATTGTGCAATCCTACGGAACTTGTGGCCATGCACTAGCTTCTAGCATGGCTGTAACTCCAAACAAAACCAGACCAAAGTCTTGGAATATATATGGCTATAACTCCAGACCAAAATCTTGGAAAAACTAGAGGAGAAATTATGGAGATCTTTTTAAACGAGCAATTTTCCTTTTAAGTTGAAGGGTATGTCAGTTAACAAAACATTTTCACCACTTTTGTGTTTGAGGGGCTTTTTGTTACTCTATAAATACCTATAGTTGTTCCTGGCAAGGTTCAGCACCAGGTAGCTCACTTACCTGTAAAACCAGATTCAACCATTGAACAGATAGGTGTTCAATCTACTTTTAGCAACCTTATAGTTTTTTAAAAGTAAATAATTTTTTAAAAAATTGCAAATTTAGTGATTAAGAATGTCAGTGACAGAATCTTGAACATCTTAATATACACATAGCATGAAAGCAGTTTTATTTCATCTGCAGAAATATAAATGTTAAATTAATTATTCTCCTCAGCCTCAACTGAAATATTATCTTACCCAAGCTTCAAAAACTCTGGTTTCCTGAAGGGCTGATGTTGCCAAAATTGCAGACATTTTCTACGAGATTTATATTTCTAGGGAGAAAATAATTTGTAATATTATAGCAAAAGCAATTGATTGTATCTATGGTGGGTATCCATGGTGATGTTTTAGTAGCCAGAGCAGGGGCAGCTGCAGGGGTGGTCTCGGTGGGGAGAGGCCAGGGACTGCCATGTGCTGGACACAGCTGGCTCCCTGAAGCCAAGCTGAAACCATCAGCTAAGCTAGTGAGGCCTTTATGAAAACTTGTTTTAAAAATGACAGAAAATACTCTACGGTGGGAAGCAGGGGAACAAAAAGTGTGATAGAGGACAGAGGAAACACTAAGGCCAGAGCAGGAGCAAGAGCTTCATGGCGGTGTAAATCTCCAGACTGCAGCCTATGGAATGTGCATGCTGCTGCAGTGAGGTATTCCTAAAAGAATTGCAAACCATGGAGAGCCCTCTGGGAAGAGGAAAAGTGTGCAGGATATATTGCCATGAAGGTGAGGAGGTAGTAGTGTTTGGAGTGACAGAATGATGGCAAGCCTGGGAGAGAGCAAAGGTGCTATAACACTTGCCTTTTTGCTTTCTGCTACTCAGATCTGTTTTAACAAACGATAAAATATTTTTCCCAAAGTTGAGCTTGTTTTGCCTCTAAGAGTAAGTAATATTCCTGGTTTTATTTTGACACTTAAATGCTCTCATTGTGCTTTTCCCTATTTCAGCCCCCATCCCAATATAGGGTGTATATGTCTATGTCTGTGTCCTTGTGTGTGTAGCTAAGGCTACCAT
Source organism: Onychostruthus taczanowskii (assembly GCF_017590055.1). Classification (NCBI taxonomy): domain Eukaryota; kingdom Metazoa; phylum Chordata; class Aves; order Passeriformes; family Passeridae; genus Onychostruthus; species Onychostruthus taczanowskii. The sequence goes on along the minus strand of NW_024499117.1, from coordinate 374,301 downwards.
AATAACTGTATTTATATGAGGAAAGCAAACAAACAACTAAAACTGCCCACAGACACACATTTATATTTAAAAACACAACAGGTAAGTATTGTTTCTTGGTGGTGTCTTCTTAATTAATGTTTGAGCACAGATTTCCTCTGCAATCTCAGAGAATTTAATTATTCTTCAATAAATGGAAGTTATTTTTGTTACATCAGAGATTTACTGTAAAAGGAAAAAGGACCAGTTGGCCATCATTATCAAGATCAGTTTGAATAGTCATCACAACTGGATATGAGCACTTCCCATAATTTGGTTATTATTGGTTTGCTCAGGTGTTAAAGAACCAAGTTCATGTATTTCTCTGTACGGACAATCTATGCTGGTCCAGAGTATGGCTAAACTTTACCAGGCTTGTTTTGACTGAGAATGAGAAAAAGAGTGACATAGATGTATATAGAGAAAAAAGAGGCATAAAATTTACTGAATTCCTTAGAAGAATCAAAATTGATTAAGTCAGGTGTTCATCAGATATTATTGAGATATATTTTCATTAATCTTATAAAATAATACAACAAATTGTTCTAGAATTTATTTTTAGTGTAGCAATATATAATGAAAACAATTAAATATTATCTTACATTTTATATGTTTATATTTATATTTGCATTTTATGTTTTATTTATTTTATCCTCTATACCAAATCTGTCTGATTTTCTTACAACCACAGAGATAGTTTGCCTTTTGCAATGCTTCTCTCTTCAGACTGCTTCAAATATAGCATGGAGAGCTCCTGATGGTGCAAAGATTCTTTTCTGATGAGCTGAGACTGTCAAGAACTGTAAACAAGCCTGATTTTCTTGTGTATGTTTTCACTAGAACATTTTCTATGTGTTATAATAAGTCTTCCTTCTTTTGGAAAGGAAATAACAACCATTACTTTGAACAGCTGTCTCAGAAAATTTGCTGAAAAAGTCTGTTTAATATGTTCGGTGAGTTAATTTTTCAATGGTTTTAGCTGAAAGTGTTGTGTATTTCCAACATTAACATATATTCCTTGTACAGTACTTCTAATTCACATATTAAAGTACTCTTCCTGTCTTTAATAGGTTAATCTGAGCCCTTGTATGAATATATTTAGACTATAGTCTTGTTATAAAGTGGTTTAGCAAGGACTGCTTTCAGGCATTGGGGTATGAACACATTGCTGCTGCCTCTGGCATTTTTTTTTCTGAGAATCGTCTATTGTGCGTAAAAGGTAGGTAGAAGCCTGAAACCCATTAACGTTTTTGTAAGGCTGCTTTAAAATTTTTTTCTCTCAAGTTCCTGGCTGGAAATTGCCTGGACAATGTCTGTGTTACTCAAAAGAGTACTTGAAGTACAACAAAGTCAAGACATACTGGCCCAGAAGCAGAAATCAGTGCAGATACACAGTCTGCTTTCAAACCAGTGTCACTCATGAGCAAATACACCATCACTTTGATACAGCTGTGCTGACCTTGATTCCCTGACATATGTATTTATTGCTAAACAACTCTGCACCATATCCCTTTCTCAGACTAGCTGTATCTTGAATATTTTTTCAAATGATTTTTAAAGGTTTTTTGAGGTTAATGAAGATATAAATAGTATTTACAGCGCAGAATTGATCAGAATAAAAGCCTTATTATTAGAGTGGGTTTAAAAGAGGTTTTATTTAAAGTTATTTTCAGTTTTTCAGTGAGATCTTTCTTCTGGTTTTGGGTTTTTTGTTCTAACTTATTTACTAATTTATTTCTGTGATGAAAAAAATACAGGAAAAATAAAATGTATTAAACTTTTGACAGACAATTGCAATGTTGGTGTTTTTTAAAGAATTACTAAGGTCTTTTTTTTCTGTCCTTCTGCATCTTAAAATGAAGTCATGTTTGTAGAATATGGATGAGTGTACAGTAAGGCTAATTTTCACTGCATCTGTGGTGCTATCTGATGAACAGCTGATGTAAGTGAAGTACCACTTGTAAGGTTTATTTAAAAAGTTGAATATTTACTTGAATACAGTATATATGAGACTATAATGTGTATGTGTAACAGAAACTATAATAAAAGGCAAAGGGTTAAATATTTATAGTATTTTCAATTGCTTTCTTCATAGTATGTGTCACACAAAATAATATGTTTGCATTGAAAGGTCCTAAGAAGTCCCCTCTGCCTATAACTGAGAGCTTCAGTATTAAATATAAAAGCGCAGATTACATTTTATTTGTATTTCCAACTGCTAAATGAAGAATTATGTCAATGGTATCATCTGTAGCTGTGGAAGAAATGGAACTTTTACATCTTTCCTCAGCTTTTCTTCATCTCTAATGGTGATTACAACAGGAGTAGAAACTACAGTTCACTGGAATATCATAACTATGGAGAAAGTGGCAGTGAGACGTGAGTCTGTAGTAACTTGGAAATGTATTGTTGGAACATGCTTAATATTCATTAGATATTCTCTGGTTCTGCCTTCCTCAGTCTGTAGTGGAATACAGTGGAAGCAAAGAGGAGCTATTTTCACTTGCAAGTTGTAACACAATTTGTGATGCATTGAAGCAATGATCCTTGAATCTGTTGCCCTTGATAGTGGTTCCAAAACAATACCTGCTGTGCAGCATGAAGAAGTAGCTTCACGGTGCATTTCATTGATAGTGGAGTAACAATGAACTTTGATGTCAATTGTGCATATTATATTATTCATTCATGTGTTCTTGCTTTATTGCCTTTTTTATGGATTTGGAATCATATGTATTGCTGCAAGTTTAATCAGCATGACAAACAGATCTCTTTTTTTCCACCTCCTGGATAATCCCTTCTGCTTATATTTCCACAGCCTTTTTATCATATCTTCAAAGGTTCATTTTCAGGCTACTGTCCTTCTGGGTAACACAGTCTGGATAGCAGTGGTTTTTAATCAGTCTGTCAGAGCCGTTCTGAAGTCTCTCTGAGACATACTTATTGATCAGTTGATCTTTCCTGCCTTCAGGAAGCTTCTCACTTCTTTAGTATATGTACATGCATAAAATAGCTTAGCGTGTACTAAAGGTGATAAGATTATCTTGTTAGTCCATATTCCTGATGTTCCAAGCAGTGTGCAAACCTTCCCTGCTCTGCCTGCTGAGCATCTAGCCCTGCTTTCACACACCTAAAATATCTCTAGTCTGGCTGTTAGTTTGCTTTTTGGACTACGCAGCTGTCTTCTGATCTGAAATTCATTGGTTATATAAAATGATATTTGTACAGTATCTCTTCAATCACTTTTGGTTTGTTAATAGTGTTGTAGTTTCTATAATTCTAAAATGCATTATACTGGCTTGATCTGATGCATAATATTTCAATGTTGTTCATTTCATAACAGAGTGGGAAGGTTCTCTATAGTACAGAAAATTAGCTTCACAAACACAGCTTATCTTTATTTTATCACTCTTCTCTTACATTTTTTTATTTTCTTACCTGTGTCTGCAGTCAAATGCAGAGTTTTGGCTAGAACAAAATAAAATAACAGGCATCCTCTTTTTAACTTTGCTCAAATGACAGAAGATGGCATCTTCCTGCAGTAATCAGAAAGGTTTATGTTGGAAATGGGAATAATTTTTATTGGTGTTTCTGCTTTTCTGAATGATAGGTCACATCTAGCATTGACATGAAAGCTGTTCTTTTGAAAGGATGCTTTCACTTGCCCCTTTGCCAGTTACCCTTTGTTCTCCTACCTAAAAGAAGAAAAAGCATGATTATAATATCAGGTTTTTCATTCTTTTTCACTGAGTAACATGGCTGATGTTCCAGAACTTGAACTGCTTGGAGGATTAAGACCGGTTGCATTTGATTTAGCCAAATTTCCTTGTGTGATTTCCTCTTTTGTTATGCATCACACAGAGCTTTGTTCCAGTCTAGAAACAATAAGCTGGAAAATGAGACCGAGGCTGATGGAAAGTAGAGTTAAAAATGAAAATGCATGAGAAACTACTGATAAAAGTAAGGAGAAGTTTTTATATTATTTCATAGGTGCTTATAAAATGCAGTCAGTGCTGATACGTATTGGAAGCTATGGTGGTTACATGATCCTGTAAATAATGGGTATGCAACATAATTTTTGTGCTCCCTGCCTGCACAAAGTTGTTTAAGAGCAACTGCAGAATTCTATAAAGGATCAGGATTTGGAGAGGGCTACCAAAATTTGGGTCATCAAGGTATTCAATTCTTGCCCCATGTCTCCATTCACTTTGGTGAGATATTAGCCAGACTTAAAACAGAAAACTTGAAGCTAGGAGTATCACAAGACCAACACAAAGAGTTCAAAATTCACCAGGTAAGCCCAGCCTTCCTAAGCCAATAAAAATTAATAGCTTTGAGCTACTGTTAAAAAAAATCAAAATATAAAAGCAAATGGTAATCAATCAGCTGGATTAAAAAAGTACCACTAACCAAGAATTTTAGTTCTTTTTTCTTTTTTTTTCCCTAAAGTCTAAGTGTAAACTAGTACTAGTACTGAAAATGAAGTTTAAATATCTCATAATTATCTAAGTGAAACAGCCTAACAAAACAATAAAAACTCTAATGTTTAAAACAGCAGAATTAGTAGCATGAAAAAAAACCAAATCCATTTATAAAAGGCTTAACAGAAAAAAGAACTGTAGAGTAACAAAATGAAAAATTACCTTTCAAGACAATTTAATATGGAATTAGTTTCTTTAAACAACCAGGGATTGCTCTTCTAAGGTAGGAAAAAATATAGTTAGGCATTTGCAGGAGCATTGAAACTTCAAAAACACTAAGAACCTGGACAAAGACTCAGGTCTTTTGACTGATATACATGTGTATGTCAACAAAACATAATGTCATGTTAGTGAAATGATGCTGTTATGAGATTTAGTGGAATTCATAGTACAAAGAGATAAAATTGGGCATTGTTACCCAATGAGCGTGATAACACTGTAGTAATACAGTCAAATGAAAGAAGGTTCTGAAAGTCTTGTGTTTGAGTAGTACTTTCTGCTCTAAGACAACAAAAACTGATTAAGTACTGTTTTACATTTTTTATGCTCTTCTCCTCGACTCTGTTCAGCATTAACTGGATAGGAAGAGATCTTACCTTCAGCAAGACATATATTTTCGAAAGAAATAAAACCCACTCAATTGAATTTCTGATCGATATTCTATTTCTAATTCCCTCTTGAATTTTTCGGGGAAAAAACTGCATACTTTTGTCTTATTTCAACAATTCAGATATTCAAGAATGGAAGGGTACAGATACAATACAAGAATACTTTGCTTTTAAAAGTAAAATTTCACATCACTCTACTCTTTCTTGTAATCTCATGAAGAGTTGTTGACTTTTTTAAAACATGAAACATTGTCAATTCATATTGATTTCATCTAGCATTTTCAGCATCTCAGGAAAGCATGGCAGTGTTATACTGCACTTACACCATTGTTCCTGGTAATATATTGGGTAGCTACATTCATCCCTACAGTAAAAAAAAAAAAAAAAAAATTAAAAAAAAAAAAATTGCTCTTTTATTTTGAGTGTAGTTCTCAAGTGTTACCTGAACTTCGTGGTGTCTGGATTTGACTCAATAATTTTGAATATATTAGCTTACTTTTACTATAGATCTGTGTAATAAGATTGGATTAAAATCTTTTCTGAAAAAAGCATGTTGAGTTAAAATTAAGGGGGACTTTTCTGCAGGGTAATGTAGATAACAGGACATTTTCTATTTTAAAAAATCAAAATAAAATATTTAATTTCAAATTACTTTGACTTTTTCTTCAGTGCAAATTTTTCCACTGGATTTTTACATTCTACCTCATGTTATCTTGCAATGAGTATGTAGTGTGTCTGATCATTCATTTTGGCTTCTTGATTTCTTAATTTATTCTTGAAAGTGTGTTTATTATCTGTTGGCAGAGGAAAAAAGCCTTGCATTGAAAGTTGTTCTGAAAGGTTCTTCCTGGCCCTACATTTTACAACATATCTTTGTTTGAACTTTGTTCTACAGTGATTCTACACAGTGAGATACAGTAATTTTTTAAACCTAGCCTTAAAAAGCTGCCCAGTTTTTCTCTCTCTTTCTTTCACCTGTTTTTTCAGATGAACAAAAGACACTGAAAAATGCAAGATTTTGGGGTTTTTTGGTATTCTGATACCTCTGTCACTTCTGGCAGCAACATTTTGCAATTATCAGCTTTAATGGACATCAGAATACAGATGCATGTTCAAAATCTGACAAAGTATCAGTTAATGGGTTTTTAAAAATGAAAAAAAAAAAAGTTAAACTAAATAAAAAAAATAATGTCCTAGATTCCCACATCTGTGACACAAAAATCAATGGAACTATCACTTGCCATGCCTTGGGAAAAATACTGGGAGAAGAGACATTATTATTTTTATTGTTAAAATAAAATTGAGCTTTTACATTTCCATTTCACATTTAGGAAGGTTTTATTTGTTTGTTTAACCATCTATGTGAAAAAATGGATTTCAAAATACACTACTATTTCAATAGCTTAGCAGAGTAAAATCAACAATTTTTATTCATAAATTAAAGATGAAAAAGGTTCTTGTGTGTCTGTGTGTCTCTGTATGCATGCCCAGATACTTTTGTATGACTTCATGAAAGTCTTGCTGCCCAATGCATGTGTATTTACGTACATGTACTGAGGCTTGGTGTTTCAAGTTCACTTGTTATAAGACCACAGAGAGAAACAATTTTCACCCAATTTTACAAGATTTTTTCCAGTTTTTTGCTTCTTCAGGAGCCATCAAAATCACTTCAGAAGTTAATTTGTTACTCCTTGACTATAGGAGGAAAGATTGCTGCCTATGAGCATTTCCAAAACTGGTGATATCTGTATGACCAGCTGTTTTAATGCTCTCTGGAAATTGGACAAGTTTCTAATTTGCTTCCTTTAAATGAAAAACTAAATACCAAGACATCTTCTCTAGAGGAGCAGGATGGAGAATTGACTCCCTGCTGTTCTTCAATCCCTGTTCTTGAAATTCAAGGGCTTTTATACAGATGTGTTCTGGTAAATAATACAGGAATACATTCTGTATTTGTTACTGATACAATAATTTTCTATTGTGTCTTTCAGTATTTTTAATCTTTTTCTGTCATCCTTCACACCAGAAATTTTGTTACTGTGGTTTACAAGAATTTTCAGCATTTGAACTGGAAAACTGGTAAAATATATTGTTATCCTTGGGTGTTTTATTCTGTATGAAATAGAGAGAATATGATTAGTCTTGCTAAACATTTTGTTCTGGAAATAAAATTTATATACTTCTCTGAAGCTCCTCTCAAATGATCTTTTTCACTGTCCTGGCTTTATACAGTAGGAAACTGACAATAGCCATGTAAGTGACAATGTTAGAAATAAGATGTGCTAAGGAAAATAGAATTTGCCTGTCATATTTTCAATATTTCAGGAGCTTGATTCTTGTAAAACCTTATAATCGCTACAAGAAAGATGGTATATTTTTTTAACAGTTTGATAATTTCAGTGGATTTAATGCATTAGTAATTTTTGTCTGATAAAACAGTGCATATATACCAGAAACTTATCTAGATTTTTTTAAATTTTTAAATTCTTTAATCCACATACTGCTGTATTTTATCAAATAAGTAGGTTCATTCTTTTGTTTCCTGTATGCAGACAAGTATTATTTGTAGGAACATCAACTGGCCAGGGACTCATTGCGAAGGGCTGACGTGAATTGGTCTCGACTTGTGTTAATGATGATTGTCTTAAAATACGTCAAAGAGCTGCTGTAGTTTGTTAAGTGCTCATTATGTTAATTTTCATTATGACCTTCTGCAGAGACTCAAGAAGTGACTACAAATACAATTTCAGAAAACTTTTATTTCGGTAAAATCGTTGTTGTTGTACATTTGGGGCCAAATTTCAACGAGCAGAAAATGTGACAATTTACTTTCAAGGTGCTTGTGAAGAACTCTGGAATCAGAGAGGTAAGGTGAAGTGAAATGTGAAAAATAGAAAAAAATTCAAATCAATTTCTCTTTTGGGGTTGTATGCATGAGGTTATTTCAAATTGTACTAATGGATAATTCCCAAACTTTCCTATAGTTAAAAAAGCATTTGGGTTTCAAAAAAGAAAAGCTGTAACTTCTCCCAGCTTGGTCAGAGAAGTTCATGGCCTAATTTCTGTGCATTGTGATGGTTGAGATAATACTAGTGCGTATGACATACTCAAACTGTTAGTTTCTTCCCTGACATTGCTTCTGCTGACTTCAGATCAGTATGCATTTCATCTCTTATCATTACCATTTTATCTTCATATTACATAAATAAGCAACAAACTATTAAAATTGTTTTTATTAGAGGAATTATTAGTTCAATTTCATTTATTTGATAAATATCCACATGTGCTTGAAAGTTGTGACTGCTGGCAGATGCTTAAAGAGTAGACCTGATAAAGTCATAAAATAAAATAAAATAAAATAAAATAAAATAAAATAAAATAAAATAAAATAAATAAAATTCTGCTTTCTTGAAATGATTTTGAATTTAGAGATTGCCAAGTTTCAGATTTTGATAGCTGGAGTCTCTATGTACTACCCTGCTATGACAAGTAGAGATCAACAACACAGTACTGAAAGACCACAGATTCTATCTAGGACCCCTGTGCTTGTTGCATTTGAATATTAAATATCTTTGAGAGTAAGTGTAAATATTGACTATTAATTTAATTATGATGTACTTCAAAGCATGTCTAGCCAAGCTCAGGAGAACTGTGACTTTGCTTCAGGCTTTCTAACACTTTTAGTAAGTGAATTTTGAGAAAGATTTCAAGAAGGGTGAGAGATGTAAGAGATCATTAGCTTTAACAAGATCAATTTATAAACTCCTGCGTAAAGTGTCCTGCATAAAGCAGATTTGTTATGAATGTTGACCATTTGTAACTTAGTGAATCATTCAGGAATTTTTAGCTCCTGGATCATTCAAATTTTAATGAGTCATTCAGATAATGATGGTCAGAGGAGCCTTTATTATTTGCTTAGTAGTTCAGTTATATTACCAGAATGAAGTTCTGATTTGAAAGTCTTTTTACTTTTGCTCATTGTCATAATTCTCTTCTATTTGTACAATGAACATGTTCTTAATCTGCAAAACTTCATACAATCCATTTGGATGCTGCTGTTGCTTTTATGATTTCTAAGAAGTCATCTCAAAATTTGAAAATAATAAATAATATGAAGGTAAAAATTATAGCAAACCAAGAGCAGGGATTTCATTCAAATGAAAAAAATCAAAAACCACAAGTCAACCAACCAACAAACTACCAATACTTTATTCCTTTTTACAGTCATTCTTTGAGGACCAGACAGTGCCACAGGTTCAGCTCTCTGTATTGAGACTCTTGACCACTCATCACTTTGGGAGAAGGAATCTGTAACCCTTAGGACATAACCCTGCTCCTGTCCCCTTCTCAGGCATGGAGAGAAAAGTAATCTAAATTCCCAGCTACTAGTTTTAAATGGCAGTGACTCCTCCTACTTATACCCTCGAAACAATACTTTGACTTCTGCTTGTAAAATTATACGCAAGGAGAAGTCCAGTCAGTCATTTGCTCATGTGTCTTCTCTCCTAGCAGTGAACAGTAGGGATAAGCAAAAATCTTTTAAGGACTTCCTTCTGCCCCCAAAATCTAAACTACTTAAAGCACTTGGAAAAAGTCTGAGCCTTTTCCCCCCACAAATTATTTGAATAATTTAACATTTTAAGACTGCAAAACCCTGCCTAATTGGCCAGCAGAATCATGATTGACTTGAAGCCTTGGTTATGTCCCAAACCCATGTGAATCCCAGGTTAGTTTTTGTGAAGGTGTTTAAAAAAATTGTGCATGTATTTATCAGATCTCATTCCCTTTGAGCTCCAAGTTGATTCACTGCATGTAATTGTGCTGTGGCCCTAAAGAGTAACAAGGGGTAATTTTAAAAATAAATTGTTTCTCACAGCCAGTGCCAGGCTTCTACATGTGTCGGAACAGGTGACCTATTGCGTATTTTTACCTAGACAATAAGATTACAAATATAGTGAAATGTTATTGCATGAAAGAACAAGGAAAATCCATATTTCATCCATATAAAGTCCATTTAAAATCAATGTTTGAGGTTTTTTGAAAGATTTTGCTATTTCCATACTTATCATAAACAAAAGTTGGTGGCAGCCTATCTGCAAGTGAGGTATATTTAATCTGTTTTTCTACACTTGCAAATTTGTATCTCTTGGTTGTTTTGTGACTTTGTACTGAAAAAAATCATATTATTCTCATTAAGAATGTTATAAATAAGAAACATGATTACTGATTAGAATTTTTTTATTCACTTAAAGCAAATTAATAAAAATCTATATTTGAATGTTTACTGCCATTTTAACAGGTGCATTGGATATAAATGATAGCATCATCAATGAATAAATTAATCACAATTAACAATCAGTTAAGAAGATTTTTCTCATCAAAGATGTAGATGTTATAATTAGAGCCCCTAATTTTAGATAGGGAAAGACATTTATCAGCAAATATCTGATGCTTTTGGGAGAAAAATACTGAGAAATGTGTATTCTAGAGCAAATTTACTAATAATATTAGAATTACAGTTAAAATACTCCCAAAGATGTATATTAAAAACATGTGTCCATTTGCTTTGATTCAGTTGCATATCTCCTACTTAATATTAAAATTTAGCTGTGTAACATAAACTGAAAGACATAACTTTTTCCATTCTAAGCCACATGAAATGAAAATTAGGTGGCTCTTATATGACTCATATGCCACACTAAGTGACATAAATTCTGAAAGGTATCATTTAGATGACTGAGACCCAAATTTTCATCGTGTAGCCTTTTTAGAATCTTAGGTTCTGGTCTTTCACCTCTATCCAGATCAGGTTCATAAAGTTTCTTAGAGCCAATCCCATTTCTTTGCCACTTCAACTCACAAAGTGAGGGGTCTTTATGCTTAGCACTTGTACAGAGATGGCACATGAAGGACACCACATTCATCACATGCAGTAACTCCTGAAATGGTCAGGTGGAAGCAACAGTCCTGTTCCCATGCAGTCAGTTGAGTTGCCACCCTGTCAGTAAAAGATCAGATGTGACCTCAAGCATAAGAAGACAGAAACATAGTTTTGTTTCCCAAAAATGCATTTAATGATCAGACTATAAACAATCTGTGGTCACATGTCATACAAATCCTGTAGGGAGGTTCTGGTGAAAAAACAAACAAGAAATAACCTAAATGGATATCTCAGTTGTTAACTGAGTGGATTGATAACTCAGTAGTAGTTATTATGCCTGCATATATTTAGTTATTAAAGAAAAAAATTGATTAAACACAAAAATCACATTTGGAATCTTAGAATGAAAGATTTGGTTGCTTGGTTGAGGTAGGCTTTTTTGTTGTTGTTGTTTTTCTTTTCCATTTTTTTCTTTTTCTTTTCTATTTTTTTCTTTTTCTTTTCCTTAACTAGATCTACGTTAAGTATAAAGAAAATTATGAATTCACAATGGGACAGTCTGAATTAGTTTAGTCTTGGAAAAAAATGTTTCCCATACTTGTCTCAGAACAGACAACTGAGCAAGGGCTCAGTTAACAGAGGACAGAAGCACAATGACAGAACGACAAATGACAGTGTTAATTTGAAACTATATACATGAGTTAAGTGACTAGATAGTAAACCAATTTATGAATAACCACTTAAAGCAGATCTAGAGGTTACAGCAATCAATAACGAACAGTAGGTCTCAGCCTTATATTTATTAAAAAAAACCCTCAAGAAACTAGTCCTAGTAGGTGGATCAGTTAAAACTATTTCTATAGCAAATTCCTTCAGGCAGAAATTTCTCAGTGGGGAACTTCTGTCTGGAACTTCTCTAATAACCTGATTAAATAAAACATGCCAAACTATTCTCAGAGAGCACTGTAAATCTCAAATATCTGCAAAAGTTTCTCTCCAATTAAAATAAAAAGTCCTTTTGTGAGTAACATTGACATTTTCAGTTGTGGAGTCAGTGGGAATGAAACTAAAAAAGTGTAGATGGGATGAGGAAACAAAAATTACATAAACATATTGTCTATATGTTTTGGACCAAAATCAAGTCTCAAGTGAGGGTTTGGAATTTCAGAATATTCATTTTGAGTTGCCTGGTTGCCAGCTACTGTCTCAAATTCATCAGAAATTCATGGCAATTACTGTTCTCTTATATAAATAGTTATAGTTGATTGTGAATGCTTTGTAAAAACACAGTGCTTCCTTTCAAAAACAAACCTTTCCCAGTGCATTAGGACTACCTTTTATTTGTTTCCTATTTCATTAAATCAGCTAAATTATCTGTATTTGAATATACTATAAATCATTTCAGTATTTATCACAGTTAATGATTGGATGATCTTTTTCCAATGTGTAAATAAATTTGGATAATTAAATACTGCATTTTTTTTTTCAATCAAGCAGAAATTTTTTTTTGTGATCCTGATTAAAGTTCCCTGAATTTTGTCTCTCCTTCCCAAACATAGAGGTTGTATAAATACAAAGTACCTGCTGAGATTAACCTGCTAATGGAAATTGAACCCTGTCTTTATTCCCTGTCCCTGTTTATTCCTGCAGTCACTATTATTTCATGTCCCTCAGATATCCCAACCTGTGTTCTCCACAAATTTCCACTAGTTTGCAGCTCTGCAATCAATTATTTTTTCATCCCATTTACATAATTCTCTCATGACAGGAAATCAGAAGGGAAGTAAATCAGTTTTTTCTGAAAGCAGTTTTAAGGGTGAACAGATGAGATTCTCAGATGGACTTTGAAATATTTTAATGAAGCAATTAATATAAAACCTGGTGAAGATGGGCTGCTGAAAGGAAAGATTGTTATAAAGCTGCTTAGTCATTAGTGCACTCAGCATACACTGCAGTTTTATGTCTGGGAGTAGCAAGTTCATCCAGTCAAATATTACAGGCAGTGTTTGCCCTATTCTTTTAAACCTAGGCATAAAAGTAAAACCTGCTTATGGACTCAAAAGAAAGATTGTAGAATTTCACTTAGTTATAAATCTGTTATGTTGGGGAATACTGAATTTTAATTGCTAGTTTAACATGCAATGTTTGAAAAGGATGCATCCTGAAGATTAATTTTCAGTTTATTACAAAGAACGCTACTTTGAAATACCTGCTTAAGAAAATAAGCAAAAGGTATATTACTACAAAAAGGGGAAATGCCAGAAGGTGTTGCATGAAAAACCTTGAGCAGTGAAATGACTGTCCACTTCTATATTTAGGTTATAGATGAAAAAAATATATATGCCTTGACTGTGTTATAATCAACTGGTAATATGACCTGATCATATCCTTCAAAAAAGGCCTTTACTACAACAAAGAGGAAAAGGTAACTTTATGTAAATAGTCTACAAAGGAGAGAGAATTTACAAGTTATTGTACAGGAAGTGTATTTTATTTTTATATTGTATAATTTTAGATTTACTGTTACTTTATTTCCGTGAGCAAATGAAGCAATGTTGCCTATTTAAAAATGTAGGGTTCATTTAGGTATTTGTACTGGAACTGGTTAGAATAGAGTTAATTTCCTTCACAGTATCTTGCATGAAGATGTATTTTAGATTTTTGATCAAAGGAGTTTTTACACAGGTCTCCTTGGCACGTCACTCTACCCCTACAGTGAATAGATTGGGAGGGGAGAGGGTGTGCAGGGAGGCAGAATACACAAAATAAAAAAAGAGATATTTCATAATATGTCATGAGCAACATTGAAAAGAAAAAAAAAAAAGGGTGCTTACCTGCTTTTTATTTGGAAACTCATTGGACATGGGTCTGACCTAATGAGATTGTGTTTACTTTTGTATCACTTGTTTTTAATCTTTCTCCCACTTACCATTCACTTATTAAAGTGTTGTTTGTTTGGGTTTTTGTTTTATTTTGACCCCCAATTTTTCTTGTTTTTATGCTCCTTTCTTCTCCCTCCATTCTGTTGGAGGAGGGGAGTGAGTGACTCTATGATGCACATCTCCAGCAGAGTTAATCCAGAGTCAAAAAGAAGATGCACGTGTTAGGGAAAGAATGTTTAGGTGTAAGAACACAGTCAGATATTGATACAATTTTGATGTCACCAAATTAATTTCTGGCCACTTTGAAGTATGAGTTTCAGGCAAGTTAGTGAAGGTCTAAACAACAGCATCCACACAAAACTCTATGACTTAAGTCACTTACTCAAGGATTCTAGGACTCAAGAATCATCTGGCATGACCTTAGTAAAACACTGAAAAATTTCTGAGCCCAGAACTTAACTAAATTGAATTATTAACATGTAAAAATACAAGAAAATATTAAAACACTAGCTAAATGCCCTCAAATTTCTATGGTCAGTGCTCTTTGTAGGGTTTTCTGCACTAGTCTGAGTTCCCGTGTTGTCATCACTGAATTGTCTCTCATCTGAGACTACATCTCAGGAGAGCAAGTTTTTCACTAATTTCACTCTCTGGGAAAATATTATATTATCATCTTAGATATATGATGAAATTCCACTTTTCATTTCAGTATGGGGTGCACTTAGAGAACAGCTAACCAGATTTAAAGAATTTTGCCCAAACAAACAAAAAATTATTAGAGAAGATTATTATTTAAATTAATATGTGGAAACAAATCACTTTCTTCCAAACCACGAATGAGTTTCTAATATAAATTTCATATCAAAAGGTATTGAATTCTTAAGTTATGTGTTCAGTATATTAAATAAAGAGAACCTGATGTGATCAAGAGGGACTAGTGATATCATCATTAAAAAAATATTTTTTGAGTAGCATTTGACAAACACTGACTTTAGTGGAGAAGAGTTTTAACTACAAAAATTATTTCTTACAATACAGGCACAATTTTGTTAGCTTGAAAACAAGCCCAGTTAAAAAAGATTGAAGAAAACTAGCACAAGTAGCAGAAGCAGTGCAAGAAACAAATGAGTTTTCTTATAGTTTAAATCAACTTAGATTGTCTGCATTTGTTTCACTTGTGCCTGTTAACTTTTTTAAGAAGTAAATCCTACGCAAAACATTAAAACATAATGTTGTCAATTTTATATTCGTTTAGTTAAGTCAATGTAAAATCACAACTTTAATCTGGGACAATTCTGTGAATCAGCTAGGTCCAAATGTAAGGTAATAAGATCAAGTAACTTCTTTTTGCAGATATCAGGACTGACACAGTCCTTACAGTTTATTGCAGAGATCTGCAAGTATTCCATTCATTAGGGACTATATCTCACAGGACACATTGAGCATACTTTACTCTGATGTACTGTTTTTGGGGAGGCAGAACATACATTCTCTTTGCAATTTTCTTTCAACACATTTTTTTGATCAAACTTTGTGTACTTAAATCAACCAGAATGTACCATGTGAGGTGGTGACTCTCTGCCATTTCCTCTGTTGCTTGGTTTTCATTACCCATGTGCCCCAATACTCTTGAATACAGAGGAGATTAATTGTTTTGCATGTACTTTTTTCATATCCTGTCCATCTTTCTTTAGTGAATGTACTTAATATGTATTAAGTTTGGATAATAAAAGTTGTAATCAGTATTTTTGCCTTGGTCGTTTACATAGAACAATATAAGAAAACTTCATTTGTCTATGACATGATGATAAATTCATTTTTTGATGCTGCTGTAAACAGCAATGATTACTGTTAATTGCTGCTCTTAGAGCAGATACACTTTGGAATACCTTTCTGTGTGGTATTCTTCAATGTTAGATATTTTTGACCTCTACTTCTCCTTTTATTGGTACTATTTCTCTCTGTAGTTGTCAATCCTAGTTTAATAGCATAAGAGACTTCAGATAATATACCGCTTTCATAGACCAGGCAACACAGACACTTATATATTTTTTTTACTCTTCTGCCTTGCCCTTCAGGCAATTTCCAGTTCATAGAAGACTGGTTCACATCCAGATGACTTCAAGTTGTTCTTTGAAGTCAGATTTCCTCAGGCCATCTATCAAAAGCTTTTCTAAGCTCCTCTTGTACTACAGATGGCATATTCCCCTTTGTCCATGGACTCCCTCACGTTTTTCCCTCCTATGGTGAGGGTCAATGGAGTGAGTGGAAACTGAAACAAGCTGCCACAAAGAGTAGGTTTTCTGCCTCTTCTGCTGAAGCTTGTTCTCTTGAGTTTCCTTGCTCTTTTTTTCACCTCTTTATACTTTCCTGGTAGCATAATAGACTATACTTCCTTTAAAATAGCCTTTTTTTGTTTACTGTATTTTCAATTTATACTCTCTGTCGTTCAATTATATGATTTCCAATTTTTCTCATGTCCCCAGTAGCTATTCAGGACTCAATTCTAAGGACCAGTTCTGTTCAAGAGGTTTACAATTTATTTCTCTGTATTAGTTGAATGTACAATTAATAGATATGTTGATTATACTAAACTGGGAGGTGCTGTTGACTCTCTCAAAGGACTATGAGAGAGTGATCAAATAGTGGCACACACTTCATAGGGAGGTGTTTAGTGCTCCATGCCTGCCACTGCCTCAAAAGAAGGCATCTGGATGCTGCCCTTCTTAATGTGCTTTAGCTTCTAGTCAGTCCTGAGTAGGTCAGGCAGTGGGACTAGACTATTGTGTCTTCTATTCTATTCTATTCTATTCTATTCTATTCTATTCTATTCCACTCCATCCTGTTTCATTTCCGCTCTTCTGTAGCTCAGCACCCCAGATCAGGAAAGAGGCACAATTCAGCTCAGCATGGGATAGACTAGACAAAAACACCTCCTCGATATGAATTCTTTATACTAAAGGTATAAAGACACATTTCAGGTGTGTCATGGTCAGATCATTTTATCTGTAGCCACATTTTAAAAATTTTTCTTTCTCTTCTTGTCTCTTCTTGCCTTTTACAACTTTTTCACTAGTATTTGTAATATGCCACTTTTTAATCTCAGTACCCATTACTTCTGAAAAAGGAAGTATGACCAATATGTTATCATAATGTATTACTATAAGATGTTTTTTTTACAATTGCCACAGTTTCCTATCATAATTTTTCTTTTTTTCCTTTCCTTGTAGCCAATCTCCACCCTATTAGTTTCTCCTGTCAAGACTTATCTCTGTGATGTATTCACATCTGTTTATGTGTTTTACCTTGAACTCACCTGCTTTTTGAGTCTCCCCAGCTTCTGCACAAAGAAATTGATCTATTACTTATCCTTTGTTGTAACTTTCTTGTTCATGAAGATATGGGAATACCAAGCTGTATATCTTCTGCATCAGTTATCCTACTGGGAAACATTGTGGGCCGTCTAGTAAAAGAATAATTTTATAATGTGTGGTGTAAAAGTAAGTTTGTTCCATTTTAACTCTCAAGAGTAATCAGATTCAAATGACCAGCTGACATGTAATATAGCAAGCCAGTAGCAAGTTATTAAGGTGTTCAGATTCCATTTAAAGTCCCAAGCAAAAATTTTTTTTTTTTTTTAACAAAAAGGTCATATATTTTTATGTTTGCATCCCTAGATGTTTAAGCTTGAGTCATCGTGACTCTCTAAAACACTGATGATCCACTGCGAAGGGTCTCAAAAACACACATCAGATAATGGTGACAAAATGTGAATTCATGTTCCACTAAACAAGTTAAATCATGTTTTGTTTGGGACTAAATCTGCTGCTGCTGAAAAGAACTGGTCTAAGGTCTGCAAATTATTTATATATGCTTCAAATTTCTGTAAAGATTTTGAATGTTTTAATTGATAATCTGATGCAAATATCAGCACACTAGTGTGTTAGAGTTTACCACATTGGCTGCAGTCTGATCTCTGTTACAGACATAATGTGCAGTCATGTTTTTAGAAAGAAGACATAAATACAGTTATTCATGTCCTATTTAAGTCTTCTGGCCTCAAGAATTTGCAAGCTGATATTTCTTATGAGTTTCTCTGTTCAGGTTGTCCTTGCTCTGGACTCCCTAAACAATTAATGTTTTTTTCCTCTTGCTCACTGAGTTCACTAGGATTTGTAGCCACAATGCATATCAAATACAGCAATTTTTGAGTCCCCAGTTTGTTTTTAAAAAAAATCTGTAATTATGAAGCCAGCCATTTTTACCAACATTTTTTTACTTTGGTCTATTTATGTGGAAGTGAAAGCTGTTTTCCTATTTTCTCCTGAAATGTTCTCAGAGAGGAATGTTTTGAAGGGTGATAGCAAGGATCCAGTCTCACACTGCTCCATGATTTCAATTGCAATCTCACAATGTCAAGAAATATTTTGTTTGGAGTCTTCCACTCAGGTGCCTTAAAAATGAAGGTTTAATTGAATGAATTGTTTCAGCCTGCCAGACAACTAAATTTGTTGAAGTAGCCTGGAAAAAGTGTGCATTTAAACAGTGCTGAGTCTGACCTCAAAACTGTTGTAAAAATAAGCTTCATATAGGCATGATAAAGTTTACCAACAGTTCTTAAGTAACAGTGTCAAATGTTGTTGAACATTTGTATACAATTTGCCCTTGTATACATTTAGAATTTGTTTATTTCCACTGGCACTTAATCTGAATTTTTTCTGGAAACAATATAATTAAAATTATAGTATGTTCTTCTTCAAAAAAGTCTTTAAAACTATTTAAATTATGTTGTATTGTATATATCTATTTTCTTTACATAGAGAATCATGCAGTCCCTGCTCCTCTTATCTAATTATTCTCTCAAAATAGGCATAACCAACGCTGTGGTACTGAGAAGTATCATAGAGTGTTTCTTATAAGCCTTGTTTCTCTGGGCTCTACATGTCTCCTCTGGCTTTCTGCCTGCCATGGTCAAATGAAAGAGAAACGTGATTTTTTTTTGCATTAAACCTTGCCTAAGTTCAATAAAGATGAACTCTTGTCCTTTTTATGCTGAAAGAAAAGCCTCTGTGATGTGTAATCAATACAGACTTTTCTCTACTATCTTGGCATATAGCCATGCCAGACCAACCCTGAACAGACTTACCAGTGTGTGAAGATAAATCCAAGATCCTTTGCTCAGCTGATATTGTAAAGTGATTCTGTGAGCACAAAATTAAGTAACAGTTTAGGGTAACAACAGCAGTAACAGAGGAAAAAAAGGAAATTGACAAGAAAAGATAAAACAAATTAAATTTGGCTAGTGAGAAACTTTTCTTTGCACTTTCTGAAAATGTAGAACAGGCTTTGAAATGAAGACTTCTTGCCAGTTGGATCATTTTAAAGCAAGTAATGAAAAAAATCTAGAACAGCAGTCAGGAGTTTTTTAGAAGAAATGTTTTTTCTTTCAGAGGAATCATGGCTTAAGAATTCTTTTGCGTTTCCCATTATCTTGCCTAAGACAGGCATTGAACCATTGTTTCAAAAAGTCATGTTATCATGCAAAAGAATGTACTGGTATCACTTTTATAGAAAAGTACTGTTCTGAAAACTTTTCAACATGATTATGTACCATGGAACAAGACTTTTCTCATAAAAAATGAGAGTCACATTGTGATTCTTATTTTTATCTTACTCCAAAAGTGCAGAGCATCTTTTAAATATTTCATACATGTTCACATTTTCTTGTATATGCTAGTCCTTAATCCCTAAAGAAATCCCTAAAATAATGTTGTTTTGAACATCTAAGAGCAGAACTAGATTAAGTAGTAGCCGACAAGAAATTCAAAGAAATTGGTTTATTTTCTCATTGACTTCATCTTCATTACAGTCTCAAAACAATCATGGAATGATAAAATCATAGAATAGTTTCAGTTGATAAGGACCTTAAAAATCATGCTGTTCCAACCCATCTACCATGAACACCTTCCACCAGACCAGACTTTTAGACCCTATCCTGCCCGTCATTAAACAACTCCACAGCTTCTCTGGACAACTTGTTCCTTTGCCTCACCACCCTCCCAGTAAAGAATTTCTTCTTAATATCTAATCTAAACCTATTCTCTCTCATTTTTTCCTGAAAAATTTAGTTAACTACCTGATATAAAAGATTAATATAGCTCAAACTACTTAATACAGGAGGAAGCATTTTTGGTTTCCAAACAGTAATGAATAAAACTGGGATCTCGGAAATCCTTAGTCAGGTTTCTCATTAACCTCACATTCAGGGTCAAGAATCACGGACAGACCTCAAAGAGGTACTGGAGGTTTTGCAGGACCTGCTCATGTTTACATGGACCTGTTGGAGAGGGTCCATAGGAAGTCCTGGAGCACCCCTTCTGTGAAAACATGTGCTGAATGTTTGATTATTCAGCCTGGAGAAGATTCTAAGGAAAGTATATAGCAGTCTTCCAGTATCTAACAGGGGCTTTAAGGGACATCAATTTTTTAGCTACGCTGGCCTGTAGAAATGTTTGTAATAATTTTGAACCAAAAGATCCTAGATTCAGGCTAGATACAAAGAATTATTTTTTCTTTAAAGTGTGGTGAAACGCTAGAAGAGGCTGCCCACAGAGATGGCAGATGTCCTACTGCTGGAAACACTCAAGATCAGGTTAGAAGATGCTCTGAGCAACCTGATTTAGTCCCTGTCCATGACAGTAATGTTGGACTAGATGACCTTTAAAGGTCCCTTCTAACCCAAACCATTCTATGATTCTATGATTCTGTGATTCTATTATGCTATGCAGCTGAGCAGAGGCTATTACTATATAAACATTTTTCCATGTCCTACTCATAATTTCACAGAAAAATCTATATTTATTACAAGACATACATTCTAAAATCCAATTTTATTGTGTGAATAAATATGAAGTTTGTGGGTGAGAAGTAGGAGAGCAACAGTCTAAGGGCACAGTCTCTATTGATTCTGATTTCAAAGAAATAAAATTGTCAAATTTTCTGTATTTTTATATCAGCATTTATCCCATATATGAATAAAAGTGGTAGTCTGTAATACTGTGAAAGTATTATGATGACCAGATTGAACACAATCACAGAATCACAGAGTATGCTGAGTTCGAAGGCCCTCACAAGGCTCATTGAGTCCATGTGGTCCTGCAGAGTACCATCCCCAAGGGTCACACTGCCTGAGAGCATTTCCAAAATTCTTCTTGAACTCTGCCATGCTGGTGCTCTGACCACTTCCCTGGGGAGTCTGTTCCAGTGCCCCACCATCCTCTGGGGGAAGAACCTTTTCCTGATATCCAGCTGAAACTCCTGACACATCTTCAGGCCATTCCCTGCTGTCCTGTCACTGGTCACCACGGAGGTGAGATCAGTGCCTGCCCTTCCTCTTCCTCTCATGAGGAAGCTGTAACTGCAGTGAGGGCTGTCCTCAGGCTCCTCTTCATGCCGAACAAACCAGAAGACCTCAACAGCTCTGCATGTGGTTTCCCCTAAAGGCACTTTATCATCTTCATTGCCCTCCTTTGTACACTTTCAAATAGCTTAATATCTTCCTTATATTGTAATTAATTGTAATTGTATATATTTATATCTTCAAATAAATACATTATTCAAAATTTGTCAGTTAACATTATTAGTAGAACATTATTATTAGAAACATATGGCCCAGAATCTTTCTTTTTTAAACATTTCCTACCTAAAGTAAGATTTCGAAATGAGAATTTTTTTTTCTGTGTCTCTTGAGTATATGCAATTGATTTAAGTTTTAGCAGGATCTCAGCTTCTGTTTGGCACAAGCAACTTGGAGCACAAATCTCTGATTTAGGGACCTGATAAACATAAATGCAGTTCATAGGTTGCTGAAGAAAATTGTTCCTCAGTTCAGATTTCTAGAGTTCAAAAATGTTGAATCAAAACCTTGTTCACAAGAGACAGAAAAGAAATTAATTCACCCTCAGGCAAATATCTTATGATGACCTACATTTTTATTATTGAGAATAAAATTAATGAACAGGGATATAATGTAAAGCACTCTGTAAATGAGTTGTCAAAAGACTACTTTGAGGATATGCTCTTTATGTTACTGTCTAATTATGTTTTTGCTTTTTGAATACTTTTAAAATGTATTAAGGAAATGTTATTATCAATGATAG
Organism: Onychostruthus taczanowskii; assembly: GCF_017590055.1. Classification (NCBI taxonomy): domain Eukaryota; kingdom Metazoa; phylum Chordata; class Aves; order Passeriformes; family Passeridae; genus Onychostruthus; species Onychostruthus taczanowskii. Next base: position 352,275 of record NW_024499117.1, on the reverse strand, counting down.
CCTAAAATGGGCTGAATCAAATCTGTGGTAAGTACATTCCACAATAAAAAGTCTTCCAAAGAATGAATTCACTGTTAGGAAAGCTTTTAAGTTGCACAGATCTCAGAATCTTAAAGAACTTTAGGCAAGAAACATTAATTTTAGGGAAAGAAACTCTGCAAGTCATTTGCTTCTGTTCAGGTAACTATGAATTACAGTTATAATATTGTTGTATCTTAAAGGAATTCAGAGAAATAGTTTAAAAAATTATAAATAAATAAATAAATAAATAAATAAATAAATACCATGCTCCCAGACATATATCAAGAAATATAAGGGGGAAATAAGAATGGTATTAATTTCCTTTTAAAACACGCTAACTTGGAATAAGTGGCATTATTATGTCTAGGAATATGCCATATTCCTTGTTAATTCTGAAAAACACAGTAATTTCTTAGAATGTGATTCAGATTACCTTCTGTAGTTTTTAGATTCAATGTTGCCATAACTTATACATAGGCCCTGCTATATATCAACATTTATACTTTTACAGGGGCTTCAAGCAGAGAAAAAAAGTATTAAGACTATAATAACTGTAGGACATCTGGATTTCTATTATGCAATTTAATATATCATATTTCCTGTACTTTCTATTAAAATTGTGAAATAAATATTTCATCATTAAAAGAAGGAAAAAGAAAACCCAATAAATTTTCATAAATATTTTTAGCTAAGTCCTCACTATTTCAATTTTGGTCTTATGGATTAATTCCACATTTCCTTTGGTAGTGAATACTGTGATTTCAAGCAATGAAAAATATTTCCCAACTTTACAGAATACAATATATAGTCTAATAGGTTTTGATATATTTTCTTACTAGAAAGGATACAAAGACGTGTGCAGTGTTTTACTGAGAATTTCTCTAATTAAAAACAAAAAAAAAAAACAAGCCATATATTGGATAATGTAACAAATTAAAAATATTGGAAGCATTGAAAAAAACCCCAAACAAACCATCTTTCTCAAAATCTTTCTACTACAGGCCAAAGAAAAACACAGAGAAATTTGAATGTTTTGTTTAAGATCAGAAGCCAAGTAACTTCAAATCTGATAATAAAATGTTATTTTTGTACTTTCTGCTGTCTCTCCTTCATAGACTTTAGGGAAAATATAGTCAGATATTGCAACCAGTGTTACACAGATTATTGCAACAATTATTTTAAACAGTAGTATATCAGTCTTAAGGACAGACTATTGTCAACAAATCCACTCCTAAGTTACAAAATCAAAACCATGAGGTCTAATTTAAAGAAATGTATTCGAGAAATAAAAGAAAACACTCCAGATTCAGAGAGAAAAATAATGGGTCAAGGCATTTACATATAATTTTAAAAATTTGAACAAAACAGAAGACTGTGAAAAATGCCTGATGTTCTCTCTATAGAGTGTCAGTAAGCTTCATATTTGTATTTTTATGTAATGGCAAACATATTTTTGTCTCTTGAGTATTCATTTTATCATGCATTTAAGCAGAGTTACTGAGGCAGCCTCCAAGTTATGTCATACAAGCAAGTGTATTAGATAAATTTATTGTTCAATCTTCTTTTTATGTAGAATATTCAAAACAAATCAATCCTAAATACCTCAGAAAGAAGGCAAGACAAACGTTAATGGAACAGTGCATCCATTCCCATAGGACAGGTGCATTTAGGAATGCCTTCTCCAGAGTGTACTTCTTGACTATTAGCTAGATATATTGTACCTAGGGCAAAATACCATGGTATTCTTGTGCCAGAAGGACTGGGTTTTTCCCTTCTCAAATCACTTGCTAAACTCTTACAGGTTATAAACAAACTTCCATTGATATTCTCTGAACAGAACTTTATATGAAAGAACTGCACAGTATTCAAAATAATAGTATGTGGTAGAAATAAATATTTCAGTGGAAAAGTGGATTTTTAAGATAAATTACAAGCACGTAAATTCAACAGTAACTAGTGCTCCAAACATTCTCAAAGGAGTATATTCTTAAGAGAAGGAGAAATAAACTTCTCAAAATACAGTTTTCTGTGTTAGGAATTTTTATTAGGGTAGTTGATAGACTATAAACAGTACTTGATGATGAATTAGGGAAAAACCTTGTGAAGCTTAGTTCTTATTTTATATAAAAATATCTTAAAGAGTTGATCTTTAAATTTTAAATATTTTCATTTAATTATTATGCAGAGAAACACATATTTTTATTTAATTTCACATGCAAAGCCCCCAAATAAATTGGATTTTAATTTTCTTCCACTCTTTTGAGTCTTGTGATGTTGAAAAACTTTTATAACTCCATTAATCAGTATGAGTTAAAATTAAATTAGTTGCACATGTACCAATAAATCCTCCTGGATTTCCATAAGGAAACGTTGTCCTCTAGCAAAATTACATTGCCTCCATAAATAAAAATAACATCAAATATCTGCATAACGTGCAAAAACTTTTTTTTTACTAGTGATGGGATGGAATTCCATCACTCTGTGTCATTCTTTGTAATATTCAGAATTCAGTTTTAAATAGTTTACTGTTCATATGTTTCCTTTGGAGTGTAAAAGAGTAGGTAGATGTCTTTATCTGATTTCTGAACTGCAGTCACTCATTTCTTTGCCCCCCTGTTTTGCTCTGAGAAACGAACAGATGTCCAGTGCTGCCAAAGGACAAAGTTGGCTACAGATGGAATTGGCTACACCTTGCATTTATTTAGTGCATTAAAAAAAAAAAAAAAGCTTAAAGAAAAAGGCTAGCTGTTTTGATGAGGTTGTATCTTCACACTGGTCAGGCATGAAAACTGTTGAAAAGCAGATTTAAAAAATCTGCTACAGGTTATAAGTCTTTCAGACTGACTTTCTTTAAAGTGACCCTAATGTTTCTGTAGTTCATTTTGAGCTGCTCTGATATCCTGATAGCTGCTTTTGCATTTGTATAGGATTGTGTGGCTTTTAGTTTGCAAATATTATTCTTCAATTCTAACATTCTTAGTCATAAATGTAACTCTGTGTGTAAAGGGATTTCTCAGCTATAAGCTAGCATAAAACTGATTTGATTTCCTAGCTTTTGTTTAGAGTGTCCTGTGGGAAGACATTACCAGTCAGGCAAATTAAATGGAATTACATTTAATGGTTTTGTAATAAAGAAAAGTTTTCATTACATGAGCTGAAATAATGAGCCTATATAATTTAATATTAATTCCATCATCATAGAGATAAATCTCATTGTGATCTTTAAATCAGATGATAAGACCCTCTGTCTTTATATTAAAAGTTATTATAGTTTCTAGTTAAGTGCCACCTGTTCACACTAGATTTGTAATTGCTCTGATTATCTATTCCTATTGAGTTCAAGCAAAGTGAACTTATTTTTAAGAGGTATTTTAGACAGACTTTGGATTTAATTTATGATTGCAAATATTAAATATATATTTAAGCTTTTAAATATGAAGAAATAACATTTTACAGAATTCTGTGCAATGTTGTGCACTTTATCATTCTCCTAGTGCTTATTTTCCTCAATTTGTCTTATCTCATCACAATATCCTTGTTTGATTTAAGGTCTGTGCCTGTCAAAGCTGGTGCACACCTGCACAGATTTAACTGGAAGTTTGCAAGAATTCCATATGGAATTGCTCAAATAGAAATTTTATAATTAAATAGGAAGCTCAGTATGGTGGTGAGGAATGGGGCCATCTGGCCTCCTACATTAAGTTGCTCGGTTCTTTGGCAACTGATAGACTAGACCAATTCTTGTCCATTTACACTCTAACTCTCTATAAAATGAAATGGTGAGATCTGACTTTGGAGGCTCTGGGGATTTGTGTCACAGGCAGATGGGCAAGATGGAGCTTCCAGCAGAGTTCTCTGGTGCCCACAAGAAGAACCTGTTCACAACCCTGTGAGCTGTTCCTCTGTTCCAGTTGATTCTCTGGAGGCAGAGGAACAATTTGATGCCGCAGATTTTGGCTGTCAGCTTCAGATACTGGTGCCAGGTCATCCTAAGTACAAAAAACAGTGCTAAGAGACTACTGATTTACCTTGAATAGTATTCAGTTAGAAAAATTAACAAACTGAGAAACAAGGAACCAATAACTTCAGATAAGAGTTTCAACTATTAAAAAACTTGGATATTTGCCCTTGGTGTAATTTCTATCTCTCCAGTTCTAATTATCGCAATCAGTCTACATTTTTCTGTTAAAATCCAAAGTGTTTGGATTTTAAAAGCTATATTTATCTGTATAAAATGTACAAACAATTAAACAATTAAATGAGGACAAATATTTCAAATTAAATACATACTCAACTATTTTACCAAAAAGTGCACATAACTTCTAGCTTCCTAATGATAGAAACAGCAGTTATTTGTAAAGGGATTATCAAAAAATCAAAACTCAAAACAAAAAATAGAGAGACTTACCTTTTTCCTTCCTTTGTTTCTCAAAAATTCGTTTGTTACACTAGAAAAAAAATAAGCATATACAATAAGGAAGAAACAGCTGGAGCAGCATTACAATTTAAGTCCATGAAGACCTTGCATGGGGCTTTTTAAATTTTTTGTCATTTCTGTCACAAGAGAGGCTTTGGGTAATAAATTTAAAAGCTTGATTTCATCACTGACATCAAGGTGGCATGTATTTCACTACAGGATTTTTCTGACAAAACATATCAGACTTGTACTGTTTTGAAAGGAGACTGATATGTTCCCATCAGTTATAGTTCTCTTGAAAGAACATTGGATTAATATGGAAGAAATTCTCATAATTAATACAACTTATGTCCTTGCTTTGATCCAAGTTTTGTGCATATTAGAAATGTATTCATGTTTTAAATGACTTGCACATTTTGGAGACGTGTAAATAAGGATAAATATTTTGCCTGTGTTTAAAGTTTGCAGATCATTAAGTTGCATTACTAGCATTCCTGTATTTGCATATAAATATTTTGTCATTAAGTTGACAAATATATGAACTAATTTAATTATAGCAACTTCTCTCCTTATATATCTACCTGCATGTCATATGTTTTTAAGGATGTATAGGAATATAGTCATTAGTATGATGCATGTGTTATCCAGGCTAGTAATGTGCCTCTTAAACACTCATCATTTGAACTCTTGCACTTTTCTAATGACAACTAGTCTCAATTGAAAGCCTTGGGCAATGGAGAGTCTAGCAGGTTCATAGATAAGCTGTTACTGTGATAAACTGGAAAACATTCTTGTCCATGCTTGAATTTTCGTCCCCTAGTTTCATCTTCCAGGCAGTGGATCTTACTGTGTCTACTTCTCCTAGATTAAAAAGCTGTGAGAAATTTGTTCCTCATGTGCTTGCTTGTAGCTACTGCTCACACCTTGTCTTAAATGTCTTTTCTACTTATTAAAGAGAGCAAATTAAATTTATTAAAATCTCTTGCTTGTAAAACATCTTTGAGAGATGAGTCATTGCTGGAGCACTCTTCTGAAACCTGTTTTACAAAGTGGATAACACACACAGGTAACTGCTATCCAGGTATGAAGAAGTTATGAACTTGCTTTCTTCTATACCTAGCCATCACCTTGATGCAAAAAAAAAAAAAAAAAAAGCACCATAAAAATGTTGCAGTTTTAGTTGAATCCCTCAGCTCTGTTAATTTTCAAGATATCTGTTTGGTGCTATCAGTCACTTTTTCAATATAATTAAACCTGACTTTTAAAATCACTTTCACCTTTATTAAAAATATTAAAATCTTTGAAAGTACTTTTAAAATCCTTTCTAAATTTATACAAAATTTAAAGAGAATGACTATCAAGTATCTTATGTTTGTTCCTTCTTGCAGTCTCAAAAGTGTTCTTCTCTGCTTAAGTTTTCTAAGGAATTCACTCAAACTGCTAAGAAAATGCCTATGCCTTTAGAAGTGTGGACCACACATGAATGAAATTCAGTTCTTTAACTAAACTGACATTGGAAAATAGAGGAAAAAGCTGATATAGTGAGAGGAGCTGCACAGTTGAGGATTTAGGAGACAGAGAGCTGTCTGAATACGGCAAGCCAATGATGAAGAATCAGAGGCAGCACTACTGGTACCCAATATAATACACAGGAACACAAACACATGCCCAAAGTCCATTGTTCCTAAATAATAAGTTTTGGTTTACAGACAGGACAGGTGTTATAAGTATTAGGAAATTATATATATTATATATAAACATACATGCACACATATATATGCACATATTAATTTGTGTAATTACGTTTTATTAATTTTAAGTATTATTAATATGTAGTGTGTGTTTCATTGATATTATATAGAATATACTTTCACATAAGTATAATATTATATACATAACAAATACTGCACAAATTACATTACTAATACTGCTATATGTTAACATTTAAAATACTTCTAAAAATAAAGCTAATGAATTATGAGAGAAATGAGATTTTTTTGAAAATGTGCAGGAATTTCAAAATAAATTTCTGAAATATATAAACATTTAAGGACAATCAGTATTTTTACTCAAGGAAAAAATATCTTACTGTTAATTATAATTTCAAACATTCCTAGATATTAATTTTTTTCTGAAAAACTATTGTAGAAGTGGTTGTAACAAAAAAACCTCAACCAACTACCCAAGCAAAAAAAGATGTAATTTCCTATATGGTACTGAATATAGATTTTTCTGCTTCTGAGAAATGGGCAACATTTAGCCAGTATTAAATTACTCTTTCAGCTTTTCAGTTCAGGAAAAAGCTCACACTTAAAAGACACAATTGAAAATGTCACCATGCATTAATGTTTCTTCATTTCTGCTCACACGAATCTGTGTAAATTGATACACACATGCACACAACCACATATGTAAAAATAAATACACATTATGACCGTCTAATTGAATAACTACTGAGATGTTTAAAAGTCTTGAGGTTTAGAGGACAGAGCCAGTAAATATTCTAGTGGGGATCAAGGGTCAATTGTCACATTCTTTCTTTAATACAGTATCAAATGAAAGACTATTCTAATTTCTACCAGTGTTAGATTAAAATGTTTGACAATGACTGAAAATGACAATCACTCAAAGAAAACCCCAACAACAACAGCAAAACAAAGTAAAAAAACAACCTGCAAGAGATTTGGACAAAATATACTGAGAAATATGCAACTCATATAAGGAAAAGACAGCTGGATAAGGAGAAAAGGGAAACATTAAGATATTTATTATCCTCCATGAGGGTCAAGGATAGGTGCTAACTGAAAGGAAGCAAAATAGGGACTAAATAGGTGGTTCTATGATATATGATATATGAAGTGGATCAGCAATGTATTATCCTGAAGGAGATGGCAGAGGTTCTAAAGCAAAATGAAAGAGAATATCTGTGAAAAATTCAACATTGTCTTAAAAAAAAGTTACATATAATGGTGTGTTAAAATACAGGACATAAAAGAGGACAATTCAGTGAGCTGCAACCACTATGGCAAACCACAGAGATACATCAGCAAAATGTTTAACTATTATCAGAGAGGGTCAGAAAGTTTCATAGAGCAACCTCTTAGCCGCAGCTGGGAAAACTATAAACATTGTTGCACACAAGAAAGAAAATAAAAGAAAGCTATTTCCTCTGAGATTGCTTGAAACTAGAATCAAAGGGTCTCATTTAACAGCTGTGTATAGAATAAATCATTCCCTCTTTTATCTTTTTAAGTGCGTTAGAAGATGCATTGGACCTCCAGAGAGGAGTAATGATCAGAGCTGGGGAAAAAGCCCTCTATACACTTGTAATACTGCTTGTGATCTAGTTTAAGCATTGATTTTAGGAATAAGGATTTTGGCCCTTTGACAGATGTTACATTCACAATAATTTTTTTTCTGAAACATATATTGTTTTTATAACTAAACAGCTTTGTACTTATCCTTCTTTTTCTTACATTCTTACTTCAGAAACACCTAAATAGCTGCTGTATAATTAACACAGTAGCAGTTATATAATTAACAACTTCTCTAGTATTCACAAGGAGATTGTGGATACTTGACTGTGGAACTTTTGGACCCATCTAACAGTAACAAAATTGAACAGGGTATCCACACAATGGAAAGGGAATGCCACCTGTTATGATCCTGTTTATGGAAACCTAGTGGTTTCTGGCTTTCGATACACATTGTCTTCCTTTAGAAACATGAGACCAAGATAGGATAATGATGTAGAAGATCAGTGAACTACATGTACAACGCCATAATGTTTTACATCTAGTCAATAAATTCTGTGTGATCCTACCTCTTGCTCGCTTCTTGCATGGCCTCCAAAATCTGGTTAATCATGAAAATCTCTCTAAGACATGCTAAAGGATTAACACCAGCAACATTGCAAGAGTTGTCACCTCCCTGCTCCCTTCTCCTCAAATTTTCACTGAATTCCAAGCTTTTGACTGGCTTTCTGTATAAACCTAGAAGATAAGGGTATATTTCAAACACTGATATTTGGATGGCTGTAGAGCCAGCCAAGAATTCTTATTCATAACAGCCAAGTATTATTGATAACAACATATTGTGAGACATACAGGATGTGGCTAGAGATGTGGGCCACACACTTGCAAGGCAGCACCTTTCTAGGACAAGATAAGCCTAACACGGTACACTGCAAGTGCAGGAATGAGGGCAATGAGTGGATGCGGACAATCAAAGGCTTATGAAGAACTTGAATCCGTTTCTGGAAAGACTGAAAAGATTGGACAGTGCATGATAATGAGTCTGTATAGAAAGTGAGACACTTGACTACAGGGCAGAGAAAATTTTCTGAGAAAAAGGTATCCCCACAAGGCCTGCACTTCCCCAACATCATGCACTTCCCATCAGTGGATGACACTGAACGCAGAACAGTGATGATTACAGGTGATTTCCCTCCCTCCCTCCCTCCCTCCCTCTCACATCTCTCTCTGTCTCCCACTGCACCCTTTCAGTCTACCCCTTTATCCAAGCCTCACTGCCATGTGCTTTTTCCAGGAGATAGGGACTAGCTTGTGTCAATTTCCATGTCGAGTGTGGATTTACTAACAAAATTTAGTAAGTTTTCAAGGACCCTCTGATTTTTTTTTTTTTTTTTTCCCCTTTCAACCATGAGCATCTACAAATCTTGTGTTTTCCCTTCCTCTTAAGGTCAGGACAACACACCTTCTGCAAGTGAAATGTTGTACACTTTAAAAAATCACTTCTCATTTGAATTATGCAACAGAAGAAAGGTTGAATAATGATCAGCAAAGTGCATTGACTTGAAAAAAATAATTAACAAGCTCTGGAACAGATACAGTCTGTTTGGTGGCAAAATGATTAATGTTTCATCAAATCAAAATATTCATATTTTTAATCAAAGACAGAAATATTATATAATTGAATATAAAAATTTGTTAATTTGGGATTTTACTGGGAGTGACATTTCACAGTTTTTCTGTCTGACAATTGCAACTAGTTTCAATAAACATAGTTTTCAGGAAAAGTAAGACCCTCTTTAACCATACAAATACTTGAAGAAGATTAATGGGTTTTGTTTGCTTGTTTGTTCTGTTTGCTTTTAAAGCCAGACTTGATTTTTCTTAACTGGGGTGTAATTAAAACTTAATGTTTGATGCCATATGAATTTTCCTTGTTATGCAAACATGAGGAAACACATATTTACATCTTTAACATTTAGTTACAAATTTGAGATACACATTTTGGTCCTGAAGTCTGAACTAACTAATATAGGTCACTGAAACAACTGAGAATAAAAACAGCATGCCATTTGTGCTATGAATTTCATAGGAAAAAAGTACTCTTATAAGTATTTTTTAAGTGACCTCTTTAGTATATTAGTCCTACTCAGTTGTTTGATTCTTCCACTTGTAGGGCACACCATTTTAAATTACTTATACCTCAGACACCCTCAAAATGGTACTGGATGAATGTTCATGAGAGTGAAGAAGCAGGTGAATTTACAGGAAGAGAAAAAAATCAGACCCATCTGAATTTTATCATATGATTATAGACACCACACAAATGAGAAATGGATATGTAGTTAGTTCTTTGACGAGCCAATAAGCACCTATTATTATTATCACATACAGACTACTGTGAAGGTATTATTAACACTTACACAATTTGGCTTTGGCTACAGGGACCTGTAGAAAAAGGCTAGAATTTTGCCTGCATCCTTTTACTCTGCATGGCCATACCACTACTGAGTCTCTATACTCCATATTTTCCCATGTACTTTTCTCTATCCTGTCATTCTTCGTTATTCTTTAGACTCTTTGGTAAAAGGATAATAGCCTTTTCACTGTTCCTGGTTAGTGACATTGTAAACTGTATGGGATCTCTGAATATTAAGGAAGTGCAAATAATAATAGATGAAACAACTTTTTTAGTAAGTAGACATGTAATTTTAGAGTAATGAATGTTGATTCCCATAATTTAGTAATGCTTAAAAATATTTGTCTTGTGCCAATGGAGGCAGACATTCTCTATATGCCCTGAAGCAAAACGCCACACATTAGTCTCTCAATACAATATCTCATTATTTTATTGACCCTAATAATTCAGTGCAATCTCTGCATCCACAGTTTTGTTTGTGATCTAAACAGCAGATTCTCCTTTCCTTAGTAATGATTTAAGTCTCAATTTCCTCACTGTTCAAGATGGGGATTGGTTGTGCTGGTTTTCATGTGAGATTAATTTACACCTTGATAGTCCCTTTTTAAGAATGCAAACCCATTATTTGTGGTGCTCTAAACATATACAGACTTGGGTCATGACCAAAATTCTGTACTGTGATGGAGATGTGAGATTTTCAGTGTCGTAGTAAATTTAAGTATCTCTAATAGCCTCATATTTGTAAAATCTCTTGCAGCAGGAAATACTTCAAATGTGGACCCAGTTGATGTCTCACATCTCAGTTTTTACTCAGTCCTTCTTATAAACATTGATATTCCCCAGTATTCTCAATGCATTTATATAAAAGTAAGTAGTATTCTTTGCTTGGAAGTGAGCTGTTATAGTGAATGGTGAAATAAATTGTTAAAAAATATTTCTACATTATTTTAAGTATTACAGCCTCTAAAATCATCAGAAAGATGCCATATCTCTCTTATTTAAGATCATATTTTCTAAGAGTCTTAATAATTTGAAACCAATACTCTCCCAAGAAAGACACACTGAAACAGGTGTTTCTCTCCTTTAGGAATTTATTTCTTAATTTTTTTAGGAAATAATTGGTGAACTCTGGTAAAAGCAAATCTTACTGCATAGCTTTGGAGATGAAGTAATTGTTTCATATTTAAAACCACCTGAAAGGAAGTCTAATTTTTCGAAATTAATATTATTTCTCTTAATAGCTTTAAGGGTTTATTATTATTATTATTAGTAGTAGTAGTAGTAGTAGTAGTAGCAGTGTTTAGCACTAAGAAGAATAAGTATCACAAACATTTTTTTTAACTTTTAAGGAATAAAAAATAAATCAGGAAACCCCTAATGAAATTTCAAAGTAACTACAGTATCAGCCAAGGGATGTTCTGCAAACCCTTTTTTACTGAAGAAGCAGAAACTATACCTTTAACTGGATATCGACTGTAATATTATTCAGCTGCTTCCTTTCTACACAGAATATGGTTCTGATATTTCAAAGTGCCTGCAAAACGTGTTGAAAAAATTATGAGTCTTGTTACTCAATATAGAATAATTAATATAATGTCTCATAAAATCATGGGAAATGTGTCTAAAAGATTGGAAAAGTTGTGCAATTATGCAGATTTCTGCAGCAAGGAGCAAGTCCTGTTGTGGTTTTGCTATGCATGTATTTTGCTATGGAAATGATTTCTATAACACAAATACTGACCTTTTTGGTTTTCTGGTCTAATCGAGTAGTCTGAAATACAGTTGTTCTAGGTCCACAAAAATATAATCACTTTACCTCTTTTCTCCACACATATTCTTAAAAAAATGCATTTTTTGGGTCAAAATAAAATTTGTACCTTTTTAAAATTTCACGTACTCTGTGTTATTTCAAGATACATTGACAGTTTTAGAATGTAAAAGAAAATGTTTTTATTTTAAAGTGGAGTTTTGAACATATAAAGCTAAAGCTGAAAAGGATGAATGAATTGTTATATCTGACTTTTTTCCAATTGTACTGACTGTAAATACTTATCTGTCTATCAGTTGAAGTAATTAAAGATTATTTCTTTGATGATAACTGATATATGTTAAATACCTGTTGCAAATAAGACTCGTGTTTGAAACAGGGCTATACTAATTAATATAAAAAGGAGAAAAAAGATTGATACTAAAAGAAATTTACTTGTGTTTATTAGAATGAGCAAAACAGTACTTTGATTTGTTTTCATATGTACCATCATAATACGGATTTCTTTATCTACTGACAAAACTCTTAAAACAAGCAGGATGTAAAGTACTAAGTTATTTGACGACCATCTGCTTTCTTTCTAGTGGACCCTCCGTGATTGCAAAGGTGTCAGGTTTGGCTTTTGAAAATGTTGGAGGTTTATAGAGATTAAAACAAAAATTAAATTGGCATATGGAACCAGTGAGAGAGTAATTAAAATAACAATTGGTGTTTGGGTATAATAAATAAATTTTTTGAGTATGGTGAACATAATGGTAATTTTTACCTCCTGGTCAGTCTGAAATTTCAGTGGCAAGAGGTTCACAGCTTATGACAGTCACTGATCAAGACTATAACAGAAATCTAATCTGCTAGAAATGAATGTGACATACTTCATGCCTGCACTTTAACCATGTCTGATATAAGAGTGAAATTCATTTCTTGCAATTCAGCAATAAAATTGGAAAGATTTTATTGCAGTAATTTAAGAAATAGCTCAGTTCTCTCAGCCAAAATGTACAGTACCTTGCCTACACATAAGTTTTCAGTACAAACCCTACAGGAGTGAAAGACACAGAACTTGGAGAATCTTTACTTTTTCGGTCACCTGCTTGAGGCCAGACAGCGCTGTAAGACATGTCAGTGAGCATTAAATGCAGTTCAGGTACTGATTCAGACCGGGTAACTAAAATGCCTTCAAGAGTATCTTCTACACTCTTTCTAATATGCTGACATCACTTTTGATTTTGAGGAATTTCTATTCCTATTTCTATTCGTGCAAAGTGTAACTGCCAGAATGTAAAATGAGCATCATCTATCTTTGTAAGATAAATTGTCAAAGCATGCATGGGGCCTTATACTCACCACTGCTGCTAACAATAATGTTGTCAGACAGGAAACCCCTTCCTTACTGCTTTAAAGATAGTATTTTTCTTGTTGTTCACGAAGTTGTGGAGTCTTTACAAACGAAACATTTTAAAACTATGCATAAGTTATTGCAGAAACAAGAAAGCATGTTGGATGCCTAATTTAAATTAGGATTGATTTTTTTTCTTTTAAACCAAGTCAAACTATAATAATATATTAATAAAGCAAAGGACATTCTATCCTTAGAAGTGTTAGTAATGGTATTTCCTCTTATTGACTTAGTTACAAGAGTGAATGAATAATTTATGTCATGAGTGATCTGTGAAGATCAAATCCCTTGCTGAAATAAGGGCCAAGTGTTATAGAAGTTGTGCAGGATTGTCTTCTGTCAGGTTTGAGTATTATCCATCATGACAGTCCTCTTGGCACCTGCTCCACTCTTAATAATCCTCATGGTGAAAATTTATTTTCTAACACCTGATGAGAATTTCTTCCCCTGTGACTCGTGTGTGTTGTCTCTTCCCATTTTACTGTACAACTCAGAACTGTTTGGTGTGTTTCTGGTCCACCTTTCCATTTAGAACATGGATACTGCAATAAGATCCTTCTTTAACCTTCTCTTCTTAAGGTTGAATAAACCAATTTTTCTCAGGCTCTACTCATACACCATGTGTTTTATTCCTGTAATTTTATGGATTTCTCACTGTAGGTCAGTTTGTTTCTGTACTGGGTGCTAAGTCATAGTCCATGATGGGTAAAGTAAGTCACATATTTAAGGGTTGATATCCCTTTCTGTTATTAGAAATGGGATTGAAGTGGACAGAGAAAAAATGTCTAATGAAACTATTAAACCACTACCGCTACATGCAAGCACATGTCTAAGTGTGTGTATGTAGGCATGTATGATGATGATTAAATGCATATGTATGATAGAGGATTATGCACTGCACTGCTTTTATATAAATCCATATATTTTTTTAAACATATTTATTTTCAATTGATAGAGTAATTTTAATCAGTGGAGATGAAATAGTTTCTCAAAACTCATGGGGAGATTGAATTACAAATGTAAAACATAACATTCTGAAGAACAAAACAAAAAAAAATATTTTATGAATCCCATTTCTTCCAAAGCTTTTAACTAATTAGCCATTTGGAGCAGAAGACAGCATTTCTTAATCTTGCATTATTATGCACAAGGATTGCACAGTGATTGCATTATGATTGAAGACAATGAAGAACTTAATTGTACATGACTCTACTCATTTCAATGCAGTGACTCACTTTCCTTGTGGTTATGGAAAGAAGACAAAAAGGAAAGATGGTCTGTTTATTAGAAGCAGACAAGTAGCTCATCCAATTTGACAAAACTAAAATATACACAGAATACTATTTCAAATCTGATTATTTTTTGGAATAAAGGATGGAAGAGCACAGTGAATTACTTTATTTACCTTTTAAGCTTATATGATTACAAGAGGAAAACATTGTTGCTGAAACATTGAAAATTTGAAATCAGTTTTTTCAATATCTTTAATATTTTCTGGTGTTTCACAGGAATTGTTTGTGAGTTCTCACTGAGTTTTTATGAATTTAAATCTAAGCTTCTTCATATGGTATTAAGAAACTGTACAGTAACAATGACAGCTTCTACCAACCTCTGTCAATCTAATGAGTAGTTTTATGAAATATGAAAATTTTGGAATAATTATAATACTTGAATATTTTTCTGTCTGTTGAAATTTCTATGTTAGTTAAAGGAAGTATCCTTTAAGATAATACCACACAAATTGGCCAAATTCACATTTTTATTCAGAAGCACCTTATTTTGCATTTTAAAAAAAATAATCAAAAGTAATTTCTCTCCTTTTAACAAGGTGTTGGGGTTTTTTTGGTTCCCTATGTGAAAATCTGATATCAAATTCATTCCCTTCTTCAAATCACTTGATGTCTGCAGATGCTTTCCTCATACACTTTATAATTAATAGTTAAAAAAAAATTAATATCCTTAATTACTATTTCCAAGAAATTATTATCAAAAAAATTTTAAAAAATAAATATTAGTAGAATTTTCAGTCTGCTCTTATTAGAAAACTGAAAATTGTCTGACATAACAACAAACCTTGAAAAGGTTGTCCCTACATTTCTTTGAACCTTCTGATTGGGTCCTTGAGAGGAAGAAAAAGACAAATTTAGGAAAGCAGTGATTTGATGTATGGAAATTTGTGACCAACTGAGACCCTGGGTTTTCTGAAGACTGCCGTGGTCAAATCAAACCAAGGAATTAACATGTTTTATTTATCTAGCATCATCAGGGTGTGAAGTGGAGCATAGACTGTATTTTTACAGATCACATGAAATAAATTTGCTCTCTAGTAAGCAAGAAGCTGAGAACAATCTATAGCTCATATAGACCTAGGCAATCAGTGATATTGAGAAAGCAATTTCCCTCAGATGCTTTTGATCGGCATAAGACTTTTCTGGGACAAAAGCACTAGAACACTACATCTGCGCAATTATGTAAGATACAGAACAAGGACTTTTGAAAAGTCATTATAAAACTAGTCAGTCTTGTCATGAAACTGGGAATTATTTTTTATTTGCTTTACTTTGATAGGTTTTGCATTTTTAATTAGGTGGTGGTGGTGGTATGTGTGTTTTTGTGTTGTATTTACAGGTAAAGTTATACCTGAGAGGAGAGAAAACAGCAATTTATTTTAAAAAAAGTTTAATTATGATATATTAATTTCATGTATAATTTTGTTGGTAATTGACCCAGACTCTGAAATGTATATTGTGGATTAAACACTCATATTTTATGCTCATCACAGCCCTGTTATATGTTGTTCATATCTGAGACAAAAAATATATATATCAGAGTTTCTATAGAGTAATTGTCATTCTGCATTTCTAACCAAACAATTCTAAATTAATCTAAGCAACTTGATCAATTTTCTTTGTGGTAAAAAAATATCCTTGGCCTCCAGGTCAAACATATTTTTGTTAACCAGAATATATTTAATCAAAGAAGATATAAAAGTGGAGATTATTTGGGGATTCAAAGGTCTCTTCTGAGATTTATGAGTATTGCAGTTTGTATGTCTGGTTTTAAACTGCACATGAACCTGTCCCAATGCATGTTTACTCCCAGCTTAGTGCAGTAAATTTCCTTTTCCACATTCTGGTGGTTGTTAGCATCTTTGACTGTTTAAATTCAGACACTTTCAGAATAAATCAGATGTGAATTATTTTATAAAGAACAAGCGATATTTTCTCTTGTTCCCTCATCCTCAAGATTCCATGATGAGGAATGATGATTTCTGCATTATTTTTACTAGTAAACTTGGCTTTATGTTTTCCCACTTCAAATTTTGTGTAATAGTAGCTGCTTAGCATTTATAATTTGTCTAACTTATGGATCCACCTAGTCAGATCTGCACAAATCATGAGCTGAGAATTTTCAATCCATATTTTTAGTCTAACAAGTGTTTTATATATAGCAAAACTCTAAGAAATACTATAAGATAAATCCATTACTCAAAAATAATAATTAAAACTCTAAAATATATCTGTCCTGAAATTAGAAAAATTAAATTTTATATAAACGAACTACAACCTACTTCACTAATTTACTAGAAACTGTTGAAATTATTAACACAGACATCAGCAAGATCTAGTGTCTTTTTCCAGGAGATATTTATCTCGTGTTCCAGATACTATATTAACCTTATTTCCAGGAAAGTTGATGAGGGAAGCAACCTTAGCAGAGCTGCTCTTGAATAATGTGTTGAAAATACACCACGGGGTGGTTCACTAAATGTTATGATGGAAAAGATTCTTAGGTCATTAAGCAAGCATCATCATTCTGCATACAGAGAGAGGCAATTATTCTCTGGAAAATGTAGTACATGATCATGTAATTAAAATCTATCTTACAGTGCACAAATAAGGTGGGCAATCAAAGGTTTTTTTCAGCTCCTTGGTTCTACCATTCTTAATTCTCAGCACTTGATGATGAATTCCTAATAATAATTTTATAGCACAGTTTGCTAATATCTGTGGAATAATCTTAGCCAACCTTCTCAAAAATTTTGCTTTTTAATTTGAAACTTTATCTTTTACTTCATGCAATTTTCCTAATTAATATAATGCATATCTTGTCCAGAAATTGCAGCAATGATCTCTAAAGGAAAAAAAAGCATCTGAAACAGACAAACAAAAAATGACCCATTATATATGTTGCAGTGATTGTCTTTTGATTTTAGACAACACAGAACACAATGCTATTGATTTTAAAAACAAAGCAAATTGGTGTCCTGATTACTAATAAATATAAAGACATTAGCTAACTATTCAGCTTGATAATCTATTTCCTTTGCTTGGTAACCAGAATTGCTGTCTGCATTTTACATTACACAAGTGCCTTAGAATTATTTTGAAGCAAATACTTCCTTTTATGCAAATTTTATAGGGAAGTTGCCATCTCTACAAAAGCATGTCACTTAAAAAATATGTAGCCATATGCAATTAGTTATATACGAGGTACTGTGTATCTAAACATCATCAGAGACTTGTAGATTGCAAATAATCCTTTTGATCTTTGGTTTGGACACAGGTCATTTAAAAGCAAACACAGGCAAGGATTTAAACAACAGGCTGTGACTTTACTAGCTTAATGTATATAGCAATTTCAGTGGCTGTAGTGTGGGGAGACTAAAATTTCTCTTTGCTTCTGACAGTGACTGAAATAGTGACTACAGGTGGAAGTGCAGGTTCATTTTCTTTTTTGGACTCAGGTCTCAGATTTCAGCCACAAACCACAGAAACCTAATATGCAACAAAACCATTTCTATGAAGTAGATGTCATAAAGCTCAGATGTTTTTGTCCATTGGATATCACATCCATTGATATCCAGTAGTCATGGTTGAAACAAAAAGGAAATCTACCTATACAGAACTAAAAAAGGGAAAATCAGCTGGCACATTTTTCTCATAATTCTCAATCACAACATTTAATACCCTAACTAAAGCAAAAAATTAAAAACAGATAATATAATCATAGTTCAACTTTTCCTTTCCTTTTAAGATATTGTGATATTTTGCCAGTTTTCTCTTTGATAACATGACACTTTTACATAATTTTGATGGATATTATTTATATTGAAAACACTTTTAAAGCCTGTACTTTCACCAGTGACAGTACTCCCCAAATGCCTCTGTTCTATTATAATTTGAAAGAAGTGCAGAGTAGCACAGAACTTTTATCTTGAACAGTTTGTAATCAATAAACTAGAGCTGAATAACTGGAAAATTTGCCAGCTCCTGTTTTGATTCAGAATGATTTTTGTTATGGCAAGGGTGATGTGGGGGTGGTAGGGTTGCAAACAGAAGGTTTTGAGTGTTCAACAGCTTATTTTAAAGTGTGTATTTTACCTCTGATCAAATTTTTAAACTGTCATGTATGACTTGGTAAACCATGTAGGAAGCCTTAAAAAATCTGGAAATGCTGGATTTAGTCTATGTCTTTGGCCTTTTTTTGCAATATTAGAGCTATTCTCCTTAAAAAAAAGTTAAGAAAACCCCACAAACATACCCCACCCTCTCACTGAACCCCAAAAATACCAATAGTGTTAAATCCAATTGGAAATATACCCATTTATAGTGACTGAATCCTGGCAGGAAGATAAAAGTGGATAAAATAATTAACTGTGACTGAGGATTTGCTGAAGATTTGCCTTGAAAATATTCACAGAGTTTCCAAAATAAAGTCAAGCTTTCTGAATGAGAATGAAAAATAGGCCAATTAAATTATTGAATTTATCTCTAGTCTTTAGGTATTCAAAAATGTTTAGTCAATGATTAATTTAATATTTGGGTAGAAACTGGAAACCACTGTACTTTTGTACATGTCCTTGTTTCCTTTCAAAGTACTGTGCTGTTGAACCTTTCTCCAGCTAGG
Organism: Onychostruthus taczanowskii; assembly: GCF_017590055.1. NCBI lineage: Eukaryota > Metazoa > Chordata > Aves > Passeriformes > Passeridae > Onychostruthus > Onychostruthus taczanowskii. The sequence goes on along the minus strand of NW_024499117.1, from coordinate 333,093 downwards.
AAATATTTGGCTTTAACTTAAAGAGATTAAGTGGAAATTTTCCAGTGCTGCAAGGCACTTAAACACCTCATTCCCTCAGTATCCTAATGTAATTTCAGAACAGAAATTCCAAATGCTAGCCTTTATTTTGTGTTGTAATTTTTTTTGTGTGTGAAAGATTATCTAAAGAATAATCAAATCATTATAGTAATATTTTTTTCTGAATGCTTGTGAGTCAGGGAATTACTTAACCATGTACAATGGCATTGTGTTTTGATATATTTAGGTCAGGTTACTTCTGAGTTACAGTTTCCTACTTTGATTTCCCATATGCCTACTAGTTGTTTTAAACAACTGAATCCATTTGGTTATTATATTTATTAACCCTACAGTTCAGGAGTGGCACGAGAAGGGCAAATAATCCACAGCTACTAAGAGTCATATACATGTAAACAGGAGCTATCAGTATTATTGATGATAAGTCTTTTGCTAAACTACAGCAAACTCAGCATATTTGTAGGTGAAAAGGACAGCTCATCAATTGCAATTAAAAAAATTAAAACCAATTAAAAACTGCAGAGAAACTATAAATCAAATAGAAAATTTCTCATTTTAAATAGGTGGAACTGGCTTGTGATACTTTTTTAATTCTTTTGCCTTTGCATTATATTTCTTCAAAAAGACATTATTTTCATAGTTCAAATGGAAAGACTAACAAAAGGGTATGTTAAAAAAGTGACTCCTTCAGGCTCCTCTGATAGATAATTGAGCTCTCCCTGAGCTATTGAGGGACACTGGCATCTTTGGGAAATTGTCTGTAATGGTTGCTCAAAGAGCACTGTGTGATTTCTGCATTGCTTTTCCTAAAATAAATAATAATATTTAGTCAAAGTTTGATTTTCCATATAATATCAAGGTAAAAAGAAAGGACTGAGGGCTGTGACATTTTTTTTGCAGCTTGATTAAGGTCTTTGTTTGTTTCCTTCACTTGACCATTCACAGAAATGTCAGTATCTATAATTTTCATAACTTCTAATCCTTATTGATCTTAGTTATAGTATGTAAAAAGCAAACAAATAAGCTTACAATCTTAAATCTTTTTCTGAAGCTGAAAGACCTATTGATTTTCTTGACACTTCTGTTTTTCTTCAGGATAGCTTCCTAGACAAAATATTCTGCCATTCAATTTTCTTGTTGGTTGTTGAGGAAACACAAGGATGTACATAGAGCACATAAAAATTTGATTTAAACACCCCCCCCCCCAGTTATTGTTTAAGATAACTAAAATATGTGTAAGAGTATAGTTTTTTGTCTTCAATTATTAGTTTGTGTCTCTTGCCATGATTTCTATCCATTGCAGTGTTTCTTATTTTACAAATTTTGATCTGTTCTGACCTGCATATTAAACAGGAAATCCTCTCAATAACCTGTTAAAATTGTTCTAACCTCTTCTGTCTACAAGAGATTTTCAAAGTAAATTGTTCAGTGACTTGCCACCCCAATTGTATTTTCTCTTCAGATAGAGAAAATGAAAGAAGAAAAACTGTTAATGGAGCAGTCAGTATTTCTGAGCCACTTCTTCCAGTACATTTTTAATGTAAATTGATTGCTGTGATATGCAAATATCCATTTGTTTTTCTTCTGCTTTTGGCTTGGAAGAATTGGAGAAGCTGTTTTTTAATGCTAAGTAGTGTATATTATCAAAACCTGCTTTCCAGAAGGCATTGGTGTACCTGTCAAATACATATTTTTCTAAATCTATTGAGAATAATGAGGCAGGATTACTACTCATACCGTGTATGCCTGCACTGAAGGCACTTTATTAACAACAAACATGGATAACATTATGAGTTCATCAGTTTTCAGAAAAGGGGTTGCAAACATTATCTGCTAAATTTCAGATGAAAGGACATCATTTTATATTGAATTTGTCAGGATCATGTAAAGGTGGATTTTGTTGTCAGGACAAAAGTAAGTTTTAACATTATTTAAATAAATACTTTCTAGAGTATAAAACCCAAATTGCTGTCTTTAAACGCTGTAAGACAACAGTGGTTGAACTTTTGTTTTCCCTGATAATATCATGAGACTGTCTGTCTCTGTAGAGAAATTGTGAGAAAAAACAAATTTCACAACAGTTAAAATGCATTGAAGTATTGCGGTGAGGCAGTTCCAAGCACTATACACACAAGTATGATCCAGTACCCTTGTTGATTTCATTGCACAGAAAAAAAAATCTGCATGTTATAAACAAAGAGGGAAGCTGAACTAACAAGTTGAGGTTACCCAATCCATTATCTGATGAGATGGGTCACTTCACAAATAAGGAGTTAGAAAGATATTCAATTCCTTATTTACCCTTGGTTTTAACATTGGTAATGGACCCTTGGATCACTGCAGGTTTGAGCTGGAAGACCATGACAGGGGGTTGATAAACTCACAGATGATTCTGAACTTGTTCAAGACTTGCTGCTCCAGATGGTCCTTATAAGTATGTGATCTCCAGTGAGACTCAGAGTACTAAAAGTGCCAGCTGATGTCACTGTGGAAGCTTTCTCCATTATTTGGGTGTCTGGAAAGGTCCCAGGTAACTGTCAGCTGGCAAAAGTTGTTCCATTGTTATGATCTGATTATTAAAATTGTTGGAGAGATGTTTCTATATGGATTTTATTTAACAGTAAATGTAACAGACACAGAGAGAATGAAATAGAAGTGATGGTGGGGAGAGAAAGGGAGTGAAAAATCCTGTTGATCCTCTTCTAGTCTTCTTGGTCATAAAGGCCTACAAAACATAGTGTACTATTGATTAATACGTGTTTGGGGCAGGTGGAGACAACCTGCCCTCTCCCTGGCAGAGGGGTGGGGGCAAATTTTACACCTTTGCAACAGACTGAATTTGCTACCTCACTTTGCATGGCACACTGTCATCTCATGCAAGGCCTCAAAAATTGGTCTGGGGATGCTTTTGGGGTCTTTGATGGTTTATCAACCTCCTCATCTGCTCTTCACATGAATGTCCCACCAATGTCCTGTGACATTCCCGGGGTGGAGGGTTTTACAGCTGAGCCAGTCTCTGTAAGGAAGGATGTGTATGGACTCTCTCTGATCAGGGGTTATGCCACACACAAAACTCTCCTCGTCTCCACTTTGGTTGTGAGGGAATGTATGCAAACCTGGCCTCAGCAGATGGATCTGTGGGATATGGCCTCCCCTCTCCCAAACACACCCAGGCATGATTTTCAGGACAGCTGCTGGGTCTTGTTTACTTCTCCCTAGACTTGAGATAATTGGACAATAGTGTCACCTTTATCTTATTTCAAGTTCCCTTCAATGGCTTAACTTACAGTCCAAAGTTCCTGTCAGGAGGCATCTTCAGGGAGGAGAGAACTTTGATGGTTATGACTTAGTACAGTTTTGCCATAATGGGAAGAAAATCCTTCATAAAAGTGTTTAAGCTGTAAATTATAGCATTTCAGTCTCACACACAGTTTTCAAGAAAGGTAAAAAGAAGGACCCTGATAATTATAGGCCCATCAGTCTCACTTCAGTGTCTGCCAAAAATGTTTACGTTGTTATTCTAGGAGTTATTGACAAACACTTAAAAGACAATGCAGCCACTGCTAGTCACAGCGAGCTTTTGAACCCAAGAACAAGCATAAACTCTTGCTTACCTAACTTAATCTTCTTATGACAAGGACATCTATCTAGGTGACCAAGGGAAACCTGTAGACGTGGTGACTTGGGATTTTAGCAAAACTTTTGACCCTCTCTCTCTCACAATATCCTTCTGGATAAAATGTCTAGTCTGTAATGTGATGGGTGAATTGGAAAATGGATCTCATCCAAACAGTTGCAGTGAAGGGAGTTACAACAAGCTGTTGGCCAAGTGTCGTGGTTTGACCAGGAAGTGAGGTTTTGGGAAAGTTATGGTCAAAACAATCAGTGGCCAGATTTTAAACTGGCAACTGGTGTGGCCACTGGGGACTTGGATACGCCTCTGAGAACACACAGGGATTAAAAGCAGAGCACTCCCAGAGAGACTTCCTCTTTGGAGTCCAGCAGGTGAGCGGATCTGATCTCCTACCCTGCCCAGCTGCGTCTGGGTGGGGGAGGGGGAGGTCATGCCGCCTGAGAAAGAGAAGCCGGAGCTGCAAGATGCAGGGGTGGAGGAGTCCTGGGATGGTTTGGGCAGCCCCCCCGGGAGAGAAGGATAAAGCGGTCGGGAGGAGAAGGGGGGGGCAAGGTGCCCAGCCGCTGCCAGGCCAGGCTGAGCTTTTAACTCTTTTAGTGTTGAAACAATAGAAGCTGTAAAAACACTGATCCTCCTCAGCTGGAAATTGAGAAGGGACAGAGGATGGGAAAGATGAAGAAGGTTTGAGTAAGTGAAGGAATGCCAGCAGACAGAGCACCCGAGATGGAGCAGATCATTAGAGTGGCTTTGGCCGGACTTTCCTCTTACATAGCCACGGGCGAAGCCAGTTTCTTCCGTTAATGCAGAGACTGCACCTTGGGAGAGGCGGTTGGCCAGACGCCAAGAATGATAAGGCCGCGAGGAGAAGCAGAAGGAACAGAGACTGAGGGGGAGGGTGTGTTGGAACCCTCGGCCTTCAGCGAAGGATCTCTGTTCCTGAGCCCCAGGCCCCAGGGGACTGAATATGGGGGGGGACAGGCATCCCAGATGGTGAGAGGCGGCCATCTTCTTGGAACTGGGTGAAAAGCATTCTTAAAAAGAACCTAAGGAGTAGTTTGGATCCATGGACAGTGGTGAGAGCACTGGACATGGAAGGAAGATGGTCACCATGGCAGATTTCTCTTCGAGCAGCTGCTGTGTGTGACATGGAAGCACAGAAGTTCTACTGTGTTTCCGGGTCAAGCCCATGGTGCAAGAGGGAGGCTTCTCTCTCCTGATGGACTGGGGGGGGGGACTTGTGTGAAAGGAGGGTATTGGAGTGAGAATTAATGTGTTAGAGGGGATTTGAATATTAGAGGACTGGGGGGAGGAGGAGTGTTTTGAAAGTGTTCTATTGTGGATTGTTGTTTTGTGTGTAGTTTTTTCCCCTTCCTTTTTGTGTCTGTGTAGATTAATAAAGTGTTGTCTTTTTTTCCTCCATTCCCAAGTTAGAGCCTGTTTTGTTCTGTTCCCGGGTCACATCTCACAGTAACCATTTTGGGGAATACACCTTTCATGGGGGCACTGGCACGGTGCCAGTGTCAATCCATGACACCAAGTCACCAGTGGGATTACCCAGATCTCACTTAGAGCCAGCACTCCTCAATGTTTTTATAAATTATCTGGACACAGGAATCAAATAAGTTTTAAAGTGATGTTGCACCCTGGTCACAGGAGGCGATCAGGACACGTGCCAGGAGGGCCTGCACCCTGTCTCTGCCACCGGCAGGAAGGGTCAGTGTTCGGCCACTCGCTGAGGTCCTAAACCGCCAGAGCTGGCCGATAAACATGGACCCAATGTCTAAGGATGGAGGTGAAGGCAGAAGAAAGGACTCTCTGCTTGCTTCTTCAACCTGTTTTGTTTCTTTCCTATGCAGAAGCGATGCAGAGGCAGGTGTCCTCCTTTCTCGCAGCAGAGAGCGGTGCTGGCTGCAGAGAACTGCACAGCTGGGTGCCAGAGCAACGCAAATGCCGGCAGAGAGCAGGTGCCGTGCAACTTGAAGAGGGGTCAGTGGCAGAGAGATGGAAAAAAGAGAAAAACAGTGGCTTTTATGGGGGTGTGGGGTGGGGTGGGGGGGGGTGGAAACCTGGGAGGGGACAGTCCTGAAGCAGGAAAGATACAGACCAGTGGCAGAAAGCAAAATTCTCTAAACAGGATTTTTGAGGATAGACAGGGAAAGGGCAGGATTTTTGAGGATAGACAGGGAAAAATCTGGAATTCTTCTGTCACAGCGAGACAGGGGATCAGCAACTTTAGACATAGACTAAATATTCAAACTCCCACTGCCATGGGAGACCAAGCAACTGCAATAGGCAGGGAGAGACTAAACATCTTCAAAACCCTCACTGCCACATTAAAGTAAGTTAAACAATGATATGAGGAGGAAATGTGGATTCCCTTGAGGAGAAAGAAAACACAGAGAGATTCAGATGTAGTAGAAAGCTGGATAGTCACCAATTTACACAGTTTAGCAAGACCAAGTGCCAGATTCTCCACTTAAAAGGGAGTAATTCTTCTTCTAGATACAGATTGGGGGATAAGAGAATTGAAGGAGACTCACAGAAAGAGATCAGTCAGCTCAGATAGATAACAAGTTGAATACTAGTCTCCAGAGTGTTCTTGAAGCCAAAAGGGCCAACTGAGTCCTGGGGAGCAGCAGGTACAGCATCACCAGCTGGGCAAGGGAGGGGATTGTCCTGCTCTGCTCTGAGGTGGGGCTGCCCTACTACATGTACTGTGAGCTGTTGTGAGTGTCACAACATAAGGTCATCAGAATATTGAGTGTGTCCAGAAAGACATGATCAAGATGGTTTCAAGGGCAAGGCTTCTGAAGGGTAGCTGTGGTCACTTTGTTCATTTTGAAAAAGAAAAGGCTCAGGAGTGACCTCATGACAGCCTACAGCAAACTCAATGGGTGAAGCGAACAGGGAGGTTCTGATCTCCCTCTAGTGACCAATGACGAGAGGAAATAGAATGAAGATGCATCAGGGGAAATTCAGATTGGACCTTCAGAAAAGGATCTTCACTGAGACACTGGAACAGACTCCCCAGATATGCGGTCATGCTAGTCAGAAGAAAGTGGAGGATGCTCTTCATCATACAGTTTAGTTTTAGGTAGTTCTGTGATGAAGTTAAAGCTCTATTCTTGTGGATCCCTTCCAACTAAAGATATTCTATGATTTTGTATTTCTATGACTTTTCACCATGTGATCAAAAAACTAAATTTCTTAAGAATTTTGTGAGAAAACTATAGAAGCTATTGAGCTAAATTCCATGAGAATATGATCTAATTATACTGTGCAACATAATTCTAAGCAATATAAAAATACAATACACTAAAATGTTGCTCTAATTATAGGTCTAATTTAATATCTGAACATATGCTACTCTTTCATGGACCAAATAACTTAACAGGTAGTAGCTATTAACCAATGGTCTTCCCTGTTTTTCTTTTAGTCATTCACTTTAGGCCTTAAGAGACATAAGATTAGGCTGGTTGAATGAATATTGCCATAAGAATTACTTTCTTATATTAATTTACTCAGCTGTTTATAGAATAGACACAGTAGAAACTGTACAACCTCTATCTTCAGTAAGCAGGGCATTTTCTGGGTAGGCTAGTAGAGAACAAGTTCTCTCTTCATCTGACTGCAAATTTGAGACTTAAGTTTACAGGCATCTGGCAGAAAAAGTGAATGGAGATTTGGCAACAGGTTTTCTGTTCAGGAAAGAGTGCTTCAGTTTCTGATTTGCCTTTAATATGTATAAGATCAAAGCACTGTTGAAGATTCCTCCACAAAAACTGTGTCTCCACTGTGTTTCCACTATATCTGGAAACACAGTCCTACTTGTTATTCTAGAAGATATTCTACTTTTTTTTTTTTTAATCATATGTATTTAGAGAAATAAAAATGGCATGTAAGATTCTGCGAGAAGGGTTCACTTAGTGACAGCTACTATGCCTACAATAATTTGTGATTTGTTAGTGAGATATTTGTTAGTGAGTGTTGATAGTATGAATACTGAATTGATTTGTTCAGTGTTCACTGAAAGAAAAATATCCGTTCCTGGTGGTTGAAGAGGTAGAACACTTGCACTTCTAAACATAGATGATAATAGATTCAATTTATGTTGAATAAGATTTTCTGTCTTAATAAAAGAAATTCCAGTGTTCAAGGCTGTACACAAGCAGTTTTTTCAGCGTGATGGCCTTCATGTGCACATAGAGGTTACATTTACACTCACATTTCTTCTTTTAAGCACTAATTTAAAGTGCTTTGCTTGTGGGAATTATTATGGAAAATAGAATATGTGTTCTTTTTGTATTTTGTTCACCCTTCAATACGGTCACCATGTTATAATTACAGTTAATGAATAACTGAAATTTTGCATTGTGTTTCACCACTCAAACCTGTCTAATCCATGTTTTCATCAGCAAACATACCCATGGCCCTACTAGTATAGATATGCTTTGCAAGAAAATACTTAGCACTTCAAGACTCAAACCAGATGGATAAATGTTTAAACGTCCATCAAACAAAATTATTTTCTTAAACTCTTAACTGAGCACAATGGGTGGTGCTCCTTTAGTTGCAATTCATGAACCACATTTTAAAAAGCAAAAAAGCAATTTGTCAACCCGTTGGCAGTAGGAAAACTAATAACAAGAAACTGATTTCTACATGCTGTTCTAATGCTAATTAGGAGACCACCAATATTTCTGAATAAAGAGAAAAATATGATAAACAGAGATCTTCTAACCCAGTAGCATAAATTAGAAATCGGTAACAATAAAATCTGCTTAGACAAAGAACATTAAGAAGTACTGTGGCATTGTGATGAGAAAAAAGTAATAATTAGAAGTGAATGATATAGGAACTCTCAGTCTCAGAGGTTGCTTAGAGACCAAATTCTATTCATTTTTATGAAGTGGAAAAATCTAAATGTTGAAGTTGTGAAGATAGAAGAAAGACAATTACTCAGAACATGGGATGTTTTATGGGAACAACAAAACTGACAATGCTTTAAGAAAATAAATAATTTTTTGGAATGGTATGTTGACAGCAGTGTAGTTGCTGCCAATCTCATCAGCAATCTGCATATTCATCTTTGTTGCATCACTTAGTGGATTTCTTTGTTTATCTGCTATGAGCCCATCTTTCTCTAGGGGTAAGTTGCATTTTAACATATTAGTTTTGATAGGTTTCTTCAGTCAGCAGATAAGCAGTGATCAGCTGCCCACTCACTCCCTAAAACCAGCTGTGTGGAGGAGAGAATCCGAAAGGCAAAGGTGAGAAAGCTCATGTGTCAAGGTAAAACAGCTTAATAACTGAAGAAGACAGAAAAAAACCCCAAACTAGTAACGCAAAGGCAATCACTCACTGTCTCCCACCAGCAGTCTGATGCTCAGTCTCTAAGCAATGACTACATAGGAAGAACTTCTCCCCACTTTTATTGATGAGCATGATGCTTTTTGGTACAGAATTTCCATTGAGTCTGGTGAGGTCAGCTGTTGCATTTCTGTTCCCTCCAGGCTCTTGCTCACTTTGAGCCCATCTCTGGGATGGTGGCAGGTGTAGGCTGAGTAAGAAACAGAGAAGGCCTCACTGCTCCATAGACATTGCTGTGTTACACACTAGTGTGTCATAAATGTTTCAGAGATCTAAAACCATATGGGCTGCTGTGATGAAAACCTACTCCCCTGCCAGACCCACATTTGTGCATACTTGTATCCAGAAATAAGAAAATACTCCAATTTTAGCAAATTATGTTTATACTGAGATCTCACTGGAGCAAATGAATGCTGTGGTGAGATTTTAGGCAGAGAAATAAGGACTGTCAACTGTGTGGCATCCAGATGAAGTGTCCAAATCAGTACAATTTTTATAAATTTGACTGACAGTAAGAATGTAAAAAAAAATTAGTTTTCATGATACTTTTACTTATGCATAAAAAAGTCTTCTTTGATACAGAAACATAGAAATTTAGTGGTGTTTCAGCTATCTTCTAGCAACCCAAACTTTCTTCATGTTGCTACTCCCAAAGTAATGTGACTCAGACATCCTGCGTTGCATATCTCTTGCTTGTATTTATACCTGTGTTCTCTGATAAATAAAGCATTTAGACACCTCTTTCAGCTACTAAATCAGAGCTACTATGCTTTGTGTATGCCAGAAAAGGGAATGGGGAAGGGCTGTGTAAGTGAAGGAATAACATGAAAATCTGGGAAATCCTTTCCTAGTAAATTTGGGAGTGATACTACTAACCCACCTTGTAAAAAACTGTGCATTTTCCAGCACTGAAAACTTTGAAAATCATTTTCAGGGTTTGACATAACTCTGGACATGAACAATCAAATAAATGTTAAGATTTAGTCCATTTTTAGGATTAGAAAATCCACACAGAAGAGCACATATTAAATATACATAAGTATGCACACTTCCATGTCTATATACATATATACATACAGATACATACATTCAAATGCACACAATACAATTACATATGTAATGTAATTTTCATGATATGCATAATGAAAAAAAAAAGCCTTTCCTCTGGATTGAATATGAGAAAATGACTGCGTTTAATTTACTTTCTAGTTTACCTACCTGTAATCTTATAAACATCTACTCATAGAGCAGGCTGCTTTGTAGTAGCATCTTGGAAACTGCAGTGTGAGAAGCAGTGAAGATACCTCATATAAATGCCAAATACATCTCCTGTGTTACGTAGAAATTCTTCCTCTAGGAACTGGTCTGGAATGCTGCCTTCTGACTTACTACAATCACTCAGAAGAAGCATGGTTCTTTACAAATATGCACATGGGTCAAGTAGAGGTACAGTTCACTGGAGACACGATTAAAAATATTCATAGTTCCTATTTAGCTGTTGTACGGTTGTCCTTTTTCCTTTGTTCCTCTACTATGGAACCACTGTGTTAATTTTTGAGACAGTCAATTAGACAGAGACTCTTTTTTCTTTATTTCTTTGAATTCAAATTTTTGCATATTTACTCTGGCATGTAGTCCCTTCTTCCCATACTCCCTGTATTTCCACTGAGTTAATAAATCTGCAGTAACAGCAACACCGATGGAGTTTATCTCTTTTTCTTTCTGGAAACCCAAACTTCATTCTTCAACATAAAAGTCTGTCATCATTTTTAGATATGTAACTGACAGAAAGCCACATCAAAATAGATTTATAAATAGTCAAAGGACCTTTTCATACAGCAGCTGTGTAGAGAGAAATCCACTGTGGTTTGCTGCCATTTTCTATTCCTCACTTCAGCATAATTTTCATGTTACACTGTGTAGAATCAGTACACACCACACTATGTGTGCAAGTCTGTGATAATGCTTTGATGTCAAACTGTACTGAATGGATATGAAGAAGAAAATCACTTGGGGCTTCTGCCTCTTGCAGGATGACTATTTCTAACAAAAATTACAACTTGAAAGTGTAGTTGGTTATTCTGAAATAAACATCCATGTGGAAAGGTCTTCCTTAGAGAAATCATAGCTGTTTTACTTACCTATATGTTTGTCTTTCATCAGGCTGTTTGCCACAAGCAGACCCTACTTAACTGATCATACATCACTACTTTGTTGAAACATGCAGTCTGACACTTTGGTTAAAAATCAAAAGGGAATAGAAAATGCCTACATATCATTGTGTCTTGATCTTTATAATGACATGATCTGAAATTTACATAAATGAATGAAGAGTTTGCTACTGGTTGTGAGTTTGTATTTAGGAATATACCTTAAATGAGCCTTCTGCTAAAAACTCAGCAAAAGGTAAACAAATCCTCTTAAAAATTTCCCTTGACCTCTTCTTTGCACATAGAATTCCCATGGCTCTTTCTCATTCTGATTCAGAATTAATTTACTTATTCTCTAAATACGTTGCTTGTTGTTTTTTCTCACATTATTTCTTCTTCATCACATAGATAGCCAATTATCTGATTTTTTACCTATTTTATCCTTGCATGGAGTGATCAATTTTTATCTAAAAAAGCAAAAGCTCCACTAGAATTCCACCTGGCCATGCTTGTGAAAAATAATAATAAGTGTTTTATTGAAGAGGAGGGCTCAGGAAAATCTCCATCCTTTATTGGATACAGTGAAGAATGTGGTTACCAAGGATGAAGAAAAGGATGAAGTACTTAATGCCTCCTTTGCCTCAGTCTCAGACAAAAAGCCTGATAATCCTCAGGACCCCTGAGGTGGTACACAGGGACAGGGAGCATGGTAGGCCCCTTGCAATTCAGGAGGAAACAATTAGTGACCTGCTGTGCCACTCAGACCAGCACAGGTTTGTGGGGCCAGATGGGATCCACCCAAGGGTACTGAGGGAGCCGATAAAAGAGCTCACCAAGCCACTCTCCATCATCTATCATCAGTCCTGGCTAACTGAGGTCACAGATATCTGAAGGTTGGTCAACATGACACTCATCTACAAGAATGGTAGAAGGGAGGATCCAGGGAAGTACAGGCCTCTCAGCCTGAACCAATGAAGGTTATGGAGCAGACCATCATGAGTGCCATCAAATTGCGCACACAGGACAACCTGGGGATCAGGCAAGGGCAAGTCCTGCCTGACCAACCTGGTCTCCATTTATGACTAGGTGACATCCCAATTAGATGAGAGAAAGACTGCTAATGTTGTCTACTCAGACCTCAGCAAAGCATTTGATACTGTCTCACATGGCATTCTCCTGAAAATCTTGTAGTCCACGGCTCGGACAGGTGCTCTTTTTCCTGAGTTAAACATTGGCTTGATTGTCAGAGGGTGGGGGTGAATGGTGCTGCATCCAGTAGCAGCAAGTCATTAGTGGTGATTTCCAGGGCTCAGAGCTCAGGACAGCCATGTCTGATAGATTTATTGATGATATGGATGAGGGGATTGAGTGCACCCATGGCAACTTAGTGGACAATGCCGAAGTGGGTGGGAGTGTTGATCTTCTGGAAGGTAGGAAGACACTGCAGCGGAATCTGGGCAGGCTGGATCCACTTGCCAGTTGGACAAGGTAAAATGCCACGTCTTATACTTAGGTCACAACAACCCTATGCAGTGTTACAGGTTTTGGACAGAGTGGCTAGAAAGAGGCTCAGAGGAAAAGGATGTGAGCGTGGTTGCCGGTCAGCAGTGGCAGAACATGAGCCAGCTGTGCCCAGATGGCCAAGGCCAATGGCATCCTGGCCTGTATTAGAAACAGTGTGACCATCAGGAGCAGGAAATGATTGTCCCCCTGTACTCAGCACTAGTGAGGCCACACCTCCAATTCTGTGTTCAGTTCTGGGCCCCTCAGTTCAGGAAAGATCTTGAGGTGCTGGAGTGAGTCCAGACAAGGGCAACAGAGTTTGTGGAGGGTACAGACAGTAAGTCATATAACAAACAGCTGGGTTGGGAGTATTTTAGCCTGGAGCAGATACCCAGAAGTGATGTTACTGCTCTCCACAGTTACCTGAAAGGTGGCTGTATCAAGGTAGGAGTTGGTCTCTTCTCCCAGGCAAAGAGTGATAGGATGAGAGGACATGGCCTCAACTTGCACCAGGGGAAATTCATGAGGGACCTCAGTAGGAATTTGTTCACAGAAAGTTTTGCTAAACTTTGAAATGGGCTGCCCTGGGGGATGATCAAGTCACCATTGCTGATGGTGTGTATGGAACAACTGGACATGGTACTTAGTACCGTGGTCTAATTGTCATGGCTCTGATCAGTAAAAGGTTAGACTCAATCTCAGAGGTCCTTTCCAACAAAATGATTGTGTGATTCTTTCAAGGAGCAACAATGTGGAAATGAAAAGCCCTTGTCGGAGAATGACTAAATGACCAGAGAAATCCTAGTTACCTGGAAATAAATCTTGATCATTAACTTGGAAATAACCCATGAAATGTATACAAACAGCTTATGACAAATGAGATACAGAAAGGACAGTGAATACTTCCAAAAAAACCCCAAAAAGATAACCTGAAAAACTGCTGAACTTGAAAAAAGTAGCTGTTGCAAGGCTTTTTGTTCTGGTCCTTCATAGAAAATGAATCTTTCTGTACTACAATTTTTTATTCTCTGTTTCTCTGTTTCTGACAAGCACATTTTCATTTTGTTTTCACTGCCCTGCTAGAAAGACTGTGGACCACAGGTATAAATTAATTGACTCCAATCATTTATCCTGTCATTCACAAGCAATTATCAATAAGTCTGTTTCAGAATCTAAATGTATACATTGCTACTTTTTCTTCAGTTTAACATACTAGACATATTGCACCTGTGAGGATTTGATTGCAGTTAGTTTTAGTTTAGACAAACTAAAAAGCAAGAAATATGTGACAGAAAAACATATACAGCATTAAAACACACATTCTACTCCTTTCAGGATTCCTATTGAACAGATAGAACTATGACAAGAGATTCTTTCGTTTGTTACTGAATGTTTCTGATAAAATATTCATGCAATGAAAATATATTACAAGTATTATGATTAGTGAAAAAAGACTCTAGTGAACAGTTTTGCCACTTTGAGTTGAGACTATTCTTATAAGTTTTGAGACATATAGGATTAAAAATAATTAGCTAGGTAACCATTAAGATACGGATAGTTTATGTTTACTGTCTTGAAATTTGTTTAAAAGCAAATCATGATATAAAACCTACAGAAACATTAAGAACCAGGAAAACTGGTTCAAAAAGAAAATTGACTTGTCAGTACAAGGTAGTGGTAGAACTGGAAAAAAATTCACACTTTATCCCTTGTTCACTGTTTGAACAAACTGAATTCATTGCTTCCATATGTTAATGGCAGAAATAACCACAAGACCCTCTGGACATTAAATACTACAAAAATCCTTAATTTGTCTAGAAAATCAGTTTTGGCTTTGGGAAGCAAGATGGCATTTCAGCTTCCTTTCAGCAAAAATAAAAACAAAAATCTGCTCTGTGTTTTGAATATAGAATTTCTCTATAGTTAAGATGTTAGCTCATACAACTTTCCTGTCTGCAGTGTAGCAAATATTGTGCAACTGAATTAGTGTAGTTTTGTCTTTTACTTACTTCCATGATTTATTTAAGAAGGCATAGAATCTATGTGCATTTTACAAATGTATGTGCTTTCCTTTCTCTGTGTTCCAATAAAGCCAAAAAAATGCTTAAATCTAGCAGCTGAGGTCAAGGCATGTGATCCAATGGATCTCTATTCTACAGCATAAGTCAGAAATGGAAGATTTATAGACATTAAGTGAGAATATAAAAAACCCTAGATGCAAAATAATAAAGCAAGAAAAAAAGAAAAATATTGGCAAGCCATTAACTACCCAATCGTATTCATGTTAATACATTTTAAGTGTGAGAAACATTGTGGGAATTCAATTATCATTTAATACAATAGCCTATAACAATTTAATTAGATATCATTTAGCCTACAGACATCCACTATTAAAAATTCTGACCTTAATAATTCTATCTTGCTAATATTCATTAGATTAATCCACATACAAACTTGTGCAGCACTGAGATGTTACCCTCTGTGTTATGACTGCCTCAGTTAAGAAAAAAACAAGGGGAGATTTCTTTGGTGACTCCTTTCTCAGAGGAGTAGTGGGCTCAAAATGTTGACTGGAACAAACCCATGGGGAAGCCTGCTGCCTCCCTGGAGTCTGGGTTAGAAACATTATCAACAAACTCTAAGGCCAGCTCTAATTATTTTTCACCGTAGACTTTGCAGGTGGTCAGCACTGAAGACCAAACAAGAAGGTTAATCAAGCAGTACCTCAGGGCTTTGGGATGACTGCGTGAGGAATCTGAAGCACAAGTGATCTCCTTTATCCTGCAAGTTGCAGGGAATGATGAGGGTAGAACTGGGAGAATCATACAGATGAATACTTCTCTCCAAACCTGGTGACACCAGAAGAATTATGAGGTTTTTGATCACAAGTCTGTTTGCATGTCATGGAGCCTGCTGGGAATAGATGGCCTCTATTCCCCATCTCAAAGGGAAAAAAAGACCCTTGAGCAGAAGATAGCAGATCTGATTGAGAGAACTTTGAACTCAATATGAAAGGGGAAAGGGATAAAATCAGGATCACTGGAAATAAGCCTAGGATGGCACACCACTCTTTGAGGGACAATGTATTAGTGAAGCCTTACAGTCTGCTGAAATAATAACAGAGATAGAGTATGATGACCCATGTAGCAGCAAGGATGCAAGGTTACAAGATTTCTTGATGTGGAATCCATGAAAACTCCTGAGAATGGTCATGCAGGAGCTACAGCTTCTCCCATGAAAAGGCAGCAGGATTGATAACCCATCTGATGTGCCCCTACACAAATGCATGCCAGGATGTAGAGACAGAATAGCCTATAAGCAGTTAGCAGAAGTCTTGTGATTGGCAACCCTTTTTTCTTTTTATTTTGTCTTACCAGATGTCAGCTGGAATTAGAATATAGTAGAGAGGAATAAGTCTAGGAGGTTCCTGAATAGTGCAGAACATAACTTCCTGACACAGCTGATGAGCTAGCCAAATATGGAAGCTAACTTGCTGGACCTGCTCTTTGCATATAGAGAAGTTTATAATGTATGTAAATAAAAATGATTGGTTATTTCAGTGATATCATGAGCTGTGCATTTTGTCAAATGCTTTCCTTGTTTGGATTTCTGCCTGAATAAATCTGTTTTTTTGTGCAAAGCCTTCTATTTGTTTGTATGACATAAGGCATTGATGTAAATTTAATTGTGAATTTTAGTACCTTCCTTAAATTGAAATATGTATTAGTAGCATAGTACAATGGCACAATATATTGCAGAAAACTCCCACAAATATTTACTCAGCTCCAGTTATTACAAGAGAACATGTGTCTACACTATGCTGGGAATCTCTTACATTATACTTTGGACTTTAAATTGTATTTACCTTCTTAAAATGAAAGCATTCGATGTCATCTATGATACATTCAGCAGCTGTTATGGTGGAGCTCCTTAAATGAAAGCCTTTTCTTTCTCTTGTCCACAAGAATTGACATTGAAGGGCTAGAAAAAACAGTTGTGAACTTCACATATTCGCAGCACCATTCCTCAGCCATTCTTAGAAGTGCACTTGATTCAATGAACGTGTCTATGCTGACTTTTACTCTGTTCTTCCCTTTGATATGTGATACATATAACCTAAAGAATACTAGAAATAAAATATACCCTCAATAATGCAACCAGACAGACAGTTTTATGTTTGTGGTTGTGAAATTTTCTGACCTTTGTATGACTTCATTCTGAGCTTGTCAGTAATTAAGTTAATCTTGTTTGGTAACTTAAATGCTACAGCTTGAACTAATTCGCTTTACCCAAATTCTATAAATTGAATTTATGTACATGGACTGTCTTGGTTATCACCTAAGCCTGATCAAAATTTTTTGCCATCCAGATTGTAACTGGATGGTCATTCACAATGAAATACTAGGAAACTTAAGGAAAAAAAAAACAAAAACAAAAACAAAAAAAAAAAAAAAAAACAAAAAAAAAAAAAAACCCCAAATTTTAGCCCTCCAATCCAATACTTGATAGCATAAACAATATTTCATGACACTAATGCACAGTATAAGTTTTTAAATGTTGAACTTGAGAACCAGAAAAAATTGCAAGGGTGCTCCAACATATCCAGTGGCCCTGGAAGAAAATATAAAAGAAATAGATATTATTTTAGATACCATAATGATGCATTCTTATTCCTAATAAAATATAAGTACAATCACATTTATCAGTTATTTTCTGCTGTACCCCTTGAATTGGCTTTAGCTTGAAAATTTAACATTCCCCCACTTTGAGGTCAATTTTATAAGAGTACTACAAATGATTCTTGCTTTATGCACAACAATTCTCTTTAATCACCCCATATATCAGTGAAGCCTACATAGCCCAAGTGGTACACATATCAGAGCTGGAGAATTGCTTTCACCAGAGATGTTAAAATACAGCTTTCAGATTCCCATTTTTCTCTTGTTGTTTATGAAGACACCATATTTAAAAATAAATTTAAAACTTTCTTTTTCTTCTATTCTTTGTTTGATTGCTGCCTGAATTAATGATCTTGTAAATATGTTTTTTGCTGTATTTTCCTTCATTTGATCATCACCTTCTGAAAAGGAACAAGTGAAAATTTTGCATAGAAGTTTTTCAGAAGTTTTGGCTTTACTTTTCTTGTGTTTAAATCTTGATTTAAGATGTGAGATTTTATTGGAAAAAAATCCTTCTAGATTGTGTTTCTGGCCAAAAAAAAAAAAAAAAAAAAAAAAAAAAAATTTGGAAATTTCAGTTATCACATCCCATGTATGAAAAATGCTCTCATCTGCAAAAAGAAAAAAAGTGGGCTGCAAGGATTGATATGTAGCCTCATACCAGAGTCTAAATGAAGCATTCAAATGAACTAGGAAAATCAATGCTAAATTTGGTGGGTAATAAAAAGGAGGAAATTAGGTTAATGAGAATCTTTAATGACATAATTATTACTTACTTATTGAGAAAAAATGGTTTTTAAGTGATTATGAACTTGTATGACCTACACTAGAAGGGAGAAAGGGAAAAAACCCATGAAGTTAATATAACATATTTTCAGGCTGTGCTGGAATTTTTGGAATTTTTTTTTAGCAAACATATATGACATGCCTGCCAATTTTCTTTCAAGGTAATTTTCTATTTATCTTCAACTTAGTAATGAAAATCTTAATAGCAATACTTACTAGAAGTTTAACATGTAACATAACTATCCAGTTGAATTTTACTATTACTGATGAGGTAACTTAAAAGTCAAAAATTGTGTATAAAATTGACTGCAGCAAATTTAGTGGGTTTGTGTTAACAAAGTGCTGTGAAATATTGGATTTATGTAGTAGAAATATTTGGTCATATTTGTAGTCATAGATGACCAAAATAAAATAAATGCTAGTACTCGATGAAAAAAAAAATTACAAATTCAGTTACTTAGATTCTAGATGGCAGAAAGCTGACAATTTCTCACTTTAATTCATAGATATTTGTGGTCTTCACGGTTTTAATGTAGTCCAAATAAAGCAGTGACATCAAGGCAGACAGTTCCTTCAGCTTTGATATTGGTCTACCAGAAGTCTGAAATGGTTTGGATGTTTGAAGCTCCTTTAAGGTGATATTTAACAGGTGTTCATTATTGATACGAAAAAGAGCTATAAGTTATTGCACATTTTCTTCTGTAGAAGTTGTGTTTAATTAATAAGTTAATGAGGAGGGGAATATTAAATACATGCTTTATCCTGAAAAAAGTTATCAAGAAAGAATTTTTATCATGGTATTATATTTTTAGTTCAGCAATAAGTGGAATTTAAACATATTTATTCTGGATGATATAGCAGGCTAGCAATATGAAATTGGAAGAATGATTTTCTTAAACCAAGGAGCTGTTTTGATTGATTTATGAGTTAAAGTATTGAAAACCAAAAAAAATTTATTGATTATTTTTCTTAAGTACATTTGCTTTACTGATGCTTGTAGCAGCAACTTTTTTACTCTCACTGTTAAATAGACAATGGTCCTCACTTTTTAGCATATAGCTGACTTGG
Organism: Onychostruthus taczanowskii; assembly: GCF_017590055.1. Lineage (NCBI taxonomy): Eukaryota > Metazoa > Chordata > Aves > Passeriformes > Passeridae > Onychostruthus > Onychostruthus taczanowskii. Next base: position 313,867 of record NW_024499117.1, on the reverse strand, counting down.
ATTATTTTGGAAGGATGGTCAGAACTGGGAAAGTTGCTAATTTGTCAGCTAATATATAGTAAAAGAGCTAAATGTGCTAAAAATCCTAACAAACTCAAGAAATCCCAGCACTTCTGTGTCTTTCAATTCTATTTCTCAATTACACATTACATTGGTTTCTTTAATTCACGTCCAAAACCCTCTACATTTATACAAAGATTTGATTTTTATTAAAAATAATTTCTATTCCCTGAGTACTGTAGCAAAAACTTATGAAAGAGGCCTCGTATGAATTCTTTAAGCAAAAATTAGGAAGCATACCTAAAATAACTGCTTTAGTGTGTCTCAAAATTTCAAGTGACTTTAAACCCTTCACATATATTTGGTATTGTGACTTACACTTTTAAAACAGTTGTCTGTCTTCCTTCTTGGCTCAAATGGCAAAGATGCCTATGGGTGTGAGAATTGGATTCTGCTTGGATGAAAATAAGATATAAACTCCAAGAACAGTAATGTTACCAACAGAAGGTGATTCTATATATATGTTCCCTGCCACAAGCAGGTGCTTGGACTACTTTTCCATGTATTCTACATGTCTGATGACCCTGAAGCACATGGGCAAAACACTAAGGTTCAGTTAAAAAAAACCCAAACAACCTTTTTTTACATTTCTTCATCTGGAAATTGTCTGTACAGACAATGATTAAAGATATCAGACTCAGAATTTCTACTGTTCTCTCAGTTGAAGATAGAGAAGGGAAGGAAGGACAAGAGATAACATTTCTGAATTAGAACTGAAGAACCTTCAAGTTGAAAGCAGTGACAGAGATATTTCTCTGAAAGATTAAAAATATTTATTAAAAAGTAACACATAAATGGTTGAAACCAAAATAAATGCCTTATTTATAATAATCCTCTTTATCCAGAATTAAAAGTACATTATTTTCCAAACGAAATAAAATTCCCACAAAGAAAGAGATGTTAATACAGCAAACTTGTTCCTGTTCCTATTGCATGTCCAACTGCAGTGCAAATAGTAACCAAGGAGCCACAAAGGTAATTTTTTTCTAGTAGCTTTACAGTTAATGGGATGCAGATGCAATCTGAAATTGAAATACATCAGAAAACCAAAGAAGGTATTGAGAAAAAGTGAAAATGTAAGTTCTTCCTTCTGTGAAAAACAGAGAAACACACAAACTCTTCCTGTTTCTGAATGTTATGTTATGGGTTTTTCTATGTGCATTACAGAGGAGGTGATGTGTTACGCTCTAGAAAGAGATACAATTAGACATGACGCAAATCGCAGCAGAGAACTGCTTGACCAGAAGGAACAGGAGAAAACATCATAATGCTGAAGAATGGAAAGATTTGTCAGTCTGAACTAAAAATTGCTAAGGCTAACTAAAAATCTAAAACCTTCTCAAAATGTGTTGTAAATTCAGAGTTGAGGTTTGTTTATTTGTTTGGAGTTATTTGTTTTTCTTTTAAGAAAAATGGGCACAGAAAACATTCAACTTCTATCTCTAAAAACAATGCCGATTTGAATGTGGTCAGTGTCTTCTATTTTTGACATACTAGACGTCTCATCTTCTTCCTGTATTAAACAAATGCTCTACATTGTGACATATAATACTTAGCATTTGCTGTTTCTGTAGAGCCAGCCTGCATAGCCTTACATAATATTTCCAAAGAACATGATACTGAGAAGTGGAAAGGAATTATGTGAAACACCTTAGCAGGAAGATTTCCTCTAAAAGCACTCCTCTTTTAGGAAAGAACATACACATTTCTTGTATTTTAAAGATATTGTATCTACCAAAAAAGCATCCTCTGCACACAAACCCTGTGAAATTAATTAATTAGAGAACCCTTGGGTTCACTATTAAACTTACTAAACAGGAATATATTTAAAGTCTTCCACCTTTTCATTTGTAAGTAATGTAAACCAACATTAAGGAGCTGAGTTGCTTCTGGCAATTCAGAGTGGTTTCTCAAGTGTTATGTAAAAGCAAGTCTTTCTCAAAAGTTAACTTAAGAAATTAATTAGAGAATAAATTATCACTATTACATACTTAGCTTTGCTAAACTTCCATAGTTGAGACTAGCTGAAACAATTTGCAACAAAACTACACAAATAAAACTCATTTGTGAATTGTAGAAAGACAATAAAGAGTCCTTTTTTTTGTACTCTATGTACCAAAAAATCTTGCTTTTTAAAAATATTTGAATCATTTTTACATATATCTGCATGTAGACAGAGACAATTTTTTTTAATGTTAACTTAACTTACTAAGTCCAACTAAGACAACTAAGTCCTTACTAAGTCAACTAGGTCCAGTTCTTGAGACATGTCTGTAAAGTTACATTTTCTTCTATTCTGTTTACAAAATAGAGAAGTATGACAGTGTTTTCCTTCTCTTCTACCAGTGGCTACCACTGAGAATGATCAATGCAAAACCATCCCTGAAGACCATAAGAAACCCTTACTGAACAAAATAAAGATCCAGGACTTGTCTCAGGTCAGCAAATCAAATTCATCAAACATAAACACTCTCCTGAAATAAACACTTGGATTTAATTCTGTCCTCATCCATATGACAACATGATTTTCTTCTAGATATCCATATGCAAGCAAATATCTGTTTTTGTAATAATAGCCTCTAGTTAACAACTTCGTTTGGTCTTTCTTGGGAAGTGACAAAGATCCTGAATTCAAAAGTCACTGGAAAAAAAGTGGAAATATGCTGAAAAAAAAAAAAAAAAAAAAAGATGATTGTTGTAGGTTGTGATTTTTGTCTTTCTTACGTGGGTAAAGAAGTCAGCTTCTTCTGAAAGCATCTTTTATTTTGTTCTGAGTTTTCTCAGAAGCTTCTTACCCATCCATGAGGTCTCTTGGAATTTTTGCCTGAATTCATTCTTGTTGAAATACACTGCTCTTGAGCTTGGAGGAGGTAATCCTTGAATATCAGTCAGCATTCTTGGGCCCCTCTGTCTTCCAGGGCTCTGTCCTGTGGGACTCCACTGAGGAGGTCCATGAAGAGGTCAAAATGTGCTCTCCTGAAGTCCAGGGTGGTGAGCTTGTTGCATGTGCTCCTCACAGCACTGATGATGGTCACCATGTCCACATGATGCCAATCATTAATCCACTTAGGTGTGTGTACTTCTCTAGTTCCTCTTTTTTTTTTTTTCCCATACTACATGTGTAGATTCATCTGGGCTGGGTCCTGAATAAAGCTGACTTGGAATGTTTTTGCACTGTTCTGTCCACCCCTTACAGGCATCCCGCTTGCAAGACTGGGATGGATAGGTGCCTCCCTTTGCCTACAAATCTAGTTTAAAGCCCTTCACTAGTACCCTTCACCTTCCTGACCAATATACTTTTCCCCTTCTTTTTCTAATGAAAACTCTTAGCCCACAATAAACCAGGATTACCAAAGTAAGTTCCATGGTCTGAGTGACTGAAACATTGATTACCACCATTTTTCTAAACATCTGTTTACCTGTCAGATTTGGCCGGTAATTTCCTCTCCTTTGACTTGGAGGATGGAGAAAGAAAATACTTGAGTCCTAGAGCCCCTTATCACATCTCCCGGGGCTCTGTAATCACAGTGTTTCTCAGACTGCTACTGGCTGTATCCTCTGTTCCCACATGGAAACTAATAGTGGGTAACAGTGGGTTTTACTAGGCTTAACAGCTTCTCAGGAACATCCCTGATCTGGGTTTCTGGAAGGCAGCACACTTTTCTTGAAAGTGTGTCAGGCCAACAGATAAGTGGCTCTGTGCCTCTAAAAGTAGAAGCACCCATTACTACCATCCACTGCCTTTTCTTGTTTGAACTAGTTGTTAATTTCTGTATTTGTGGAGCAGATTGGACTGCTGCAGTTTTCTCTGGCTGTTTTTCCAGTGTGATGGATGTTGTCTTGTTAGTCTGCAGAGCTACAATGTGGTTCTGGGTATGGATGTCCAGCTTAGTGGAAATGTTCAGCTTAGTGGAAATTCAAGTCTTTTTGGAGAAAGTCCCTTCCTTTACTTAGCTCCTTTCCTCTTCCTTTTGTGTTTTTGTTGGTTCTCCCCCCCCCTCCCTCCCGCCGCCTTCTTCCCAATCCCCTGTGTTAATGTTCTCCCTCCTTTCCATGTGTTCCAAGGGATGAATTTTTGGCTTTTCCTCAGTGGGGTATGGTTCCCCTACCACTGAGCTCAGAATTAGCTCTCCCTCTCAACCTCCATGGTATCTTTGTCCTCTGACTGCTTCCTGCAGCTCCAGCTGTTGCTGGAGGTTCTTCACAAGGCCACGCCCATTACAGTTCAGTGAACCACTCCTCTCACTTTTGCTTCACCTTCCTGAGCTCTGGCACCAAGTTGAGTAGATTGTTGATGTGCTCATGCCAAAACAGGAATTGTCTTTGCTGTCCTCCAGCATCAGTGACAACCTCTGCACTCACTGCAGTCTGAGACCAGGACAGCTCCACGTTGATTTGCGAGATCCATCTGGGTCACTGTGTTCCACCTGACAGTGACTTTTGACCAAGTACTTGACTACTTATCTAAAAAACTACATAGATATTATCTATTTACCCAAATAGACTGTTTTCTTACTTACAATTTACGTGTATAAATTTATCTATTTATGTGAATAGTCCTATCTATTCTGGAGATGCAAACAAAGTTCTGCTATGTTTTTATTATGTCTGGAGATAAGCTATTGAACTTTAAACTAGGCCTTAGGGCCTTTACTAGCTAACACAGTTTCTTAAGGCACTTAAAATGTATTTATACTTACATAAAACTATAATTTATACTTCCACTTACTTAAAACTTAAACCTACACTTCTACTTCATATCTGTGAGGCTTAATATATTTTAATTTCTCTAAAGGCTTTAATTCAACCCCTGCATTCATTTCTCTCTATGAGGAACTCAGAGAAGCTTGCATTCCAACATTGTTCTACAATTTTATGTTAAGAGATTTTATATAAATTAGAATGTGGAAAATGAGAAACTAAAATCCAAAGCATTTATAAATTGATTAATAAAGAAACAGGATTTTGATGTATCATGAGAAAAAAAATTAAAGCAGAGACAGCATGTCTATCATGGGAAAGAACATGTCAAGCTTGATATAACATTTTATCATCAGACATTAACTTAAAAACAGTCTCACCAGAGTTTAATATTGGTGAAACCAGCTTAAGTGTACATCTCACTTAGACAAACTGGTGACATTATGAGTGGTTGTGTACCTAAAACATGTCTTATGCTAAGGCTATGATAAAACATTCTGTATTTGTATGGATCATATTTAAATACAATAAAGAAATTTGGGGAGGGGGGGGGGAGGAATGGGGGAAATCATACACCAGTAAGTTGTAAAGCTCATAAATGGCTAGAAAACCTTTAGAGGGTACACTCACCTGACTGCCTGCAGTTCTCTCAGCTTGAGAAATTTGACCTCTGTCAGTTCTTGAATGGTCACAGCTTTGAGTTTCAAAGATGTGTGAAAAGCTCTTGGACCAGTGTGAACAAATGTTGTTCTACTGTTAATTTGTGACACTTTTAGGTTCTGTGAAGAATGGGACATGCAGCAGTGCAGTGTCACTAGTCATGAGGATTGCCAGTCCTCTACTGCGGCAAACACTAATGTGCCACAATAATTACAGGATTTTTGCCTGTGATAGTACAGCATAAGCCCAGTTAATTTTTGAGGCAACATGTGGAGTGGTAAGAGCTGGAATCTGAAAATTATTGTGCTTCAATAAAATCACTTCAGTCCAGCTGAGAACATAACAATTTAAATGCTGATCTTGAGTTGCTGTCGTAAGCACTTGGGCACACTTTCTTTCCAGTAGAGAATGAAAAAATTAACTAAAAAGTAATTAAAAATTTTATACCATGAAATAAGGGTGAAAAAATTCAAGTTATCCAAAGAAAATTAATAAGCAAGACAGAATTTCTCTAATATATATTTTATGTTAATATTTTAAATTATATACATGGAAGATTGCAATCTGTTCCTTCTGTAAAAAGTGAATGGACACTATTCCAGGTTCATTATGAAGACCTGATTTCCTTGTGTTTTTACTATTCAAGTTCGTTTTCATATACTTTTTAAATGTAGACAGTAATGAATGTTTCAGATTAGGTCTGGTTTCTTACTGTAAATAATTATCCACTATGCAGTTAGTCATTGCAACTTCGTTCCACAGTTGCACTAATTTACGGCAGTATCTATTATTATGTCTTAATTGTTTGAAGCTTGTGTCTTGGTTTGAAAGACAGGTGTCTGCTAAGGAAGGCAGGAGCCTGCCTTGGAATGGAAAATGTAAACCCCCTTCCTCCAAATTATTATAATTTTCAAATTAAGGGGCTCTCAGATAAAGACATGAGGCTAGGAATAACACTTCTTTACTGGTGTGTATGACAAAGCCAACAAACAAGCTCGGCTACAGCCCTGGCACCAAGCAGAACGCGGGGCCCAGTCCCGGCCTTCTTGGCCGCTGGTGCTTTCCCTCTGCTGCAGTTCCGGGCGCGGCCAGCAGGGGCGCTGCTGGCTCCCGGAGGGCGGGGCAGGTGCGGTGATTCCCCCGTGGCTGCAGGGGGAGCTGTGGGAGCTCGGGGAGCGCGGTGATGGCGGCTGGGCCCAGATGGGAAGGGAGGGGAGAGAGGCTTCGCTCCACAAACCCTGGGGAGCCGATCCCGGTGCCCCAGCAGGACTCTGAGGAGCACCAAGCTGGGACGGCAGGAGTTTCAGCAGGCAGGGCGTGCGGGACTGCAGTGAAAACTTGGAGCAGTGCCAAAGAAGCAGCGGGGGAAGCAGGGGCGGCCTGGCTCCCAGCAGGGCAGGGAGAGGTGAGCTCAGGATCCCAGTCCTGAGGGACAGTGATGGGTCCCTCTTTTAGTGAGGTGGGTGACAATAAGGTCTCAGTTCAGTGGCTGCTCTCACAAGCAGAGGCCAGAGGCTCACTCCATGGCAGAAGAAGCAGCTCCAGGCTGGGCTCCGGCAGCAGCAGCGAATTCCCTTCCCCAAGCAGCAGCTCTGGCCATCCTCCTCCAAAGCCAAGAGAGGGCCAGCAGCTGCCCCAGTCCCGTCCTTTACCTGCCCAATTCTCGGAGAGAAACTCCTGGATAAGAAAGGTACAACCAGATGCCCGCCTCCCCTGAGCTTGGCCACTTCTTTTGGTTTTTTTAAGTACGCCAGTCGTTAGTGTTTCCTAACAATTTATGGGAAAATAATTCCCTGAGTATAAAGTAACAAAAGGAAAGAAACCTAACCCCCAACAGCCTGTGCTCCATTATTTCAAAAGTTTGGTTGTGCCTGTAAGAAATGTAAAGAAAAGTTTAGAACATCCTTCACCCTCTGGCATTGCTTATGAAGCTTTTTTTTTTTTTTTTTTTTTTATTCTCCTGTGCAGTTCAGTCCTTCACACTTAAAGAATTAAAAAGATATGCTATCTGTCACTGGTTTTCTAAATTATATATAAATACAAGATATGCCATGGCAGAGAATGTAATTACACTGGCGGCAAGTGTGATAAATATATTACAGTGTTGGCTTTTGCAACTGTTAAAGTGAATATTATGTGTTTTATAATGTTGACTTTTGTAAGAGAAGTTTTGCTAAAGTTTAGAGCTCTTTTAATGTGAATGTTGTGTTGTGACACCAATGTTGGTGAAGAGTTGTTATAATGTTAACATTTAACCAATGAATCAAAACCTGTTGAATGTATCAAAAAGTAACAAATGGCCACCAATAGGATCACTGCACATGCTTTAAAAAGGCGGGATGAAGGAGGAACTATGTTAAAATGTTCAAATATGCATGAACATTTATGAAAATGTAGTTAGCTGATGGAATACCCAGGGATGTTGCTGTGTTGACTGGTGTGCCTCTGGCTGTAGCTTAACACCCAGCGCTGTTCCTTTTGCTTTGTTGACTTTGTAGTCTGTTGTCCCTTTTTAAATTTTCTTTAAATTTTAACTGAGGATTTCTCACAACAAGAAATAATAGCATAGTTACCCTATGACTTATCACAGTCAGTTTCACAATAACTCCTGATAATATAATTTTATTTATTCCATATAACAGAGTTAAAAGTAGACAATTTGTTTTGAGGAGAAAACCTCAACCTTGATATTCCTTCCATACTTCACTTTCACTGCGTCCTACTGATCTGTAAACAGAACCAGTTACATGATTATAAAAAAACTTAAACATGAAAGGAAAAATTATGCAGTCTTTCTGTACACATTTATAATAATTCTCTGGTAATCTATACAAGTTCAATAAAATGTGCACTCCCACATGATGTTTTTTGTCATTAGTTTCATACGTTAGAAAGGTTGTAATCACCATGTTTTCAATTCAGCCTGCAGTGGAGGAGAGACACTAGAACAGGAGGCAAGCCCTATTATCAGCTTAGGAAGAAGACCAGGTAGAGCACTGCACTTAATTTAATTAGGTAATCCTAGTTGGACACTCAAAAATTTAAAACAGAGTGTTTAGTAATTTTTTTACACATACTGGGATAAAGAAAATGACATTTTAAATTGCTGTCTTATATTGTTTTTTTCTCCCCTCTGTCAGCATGTGTCCTGATTTTATTGTTACACAGAGCAGACAGAAAAGTCGTTTCCATCAAGATGATAAATAGTGTGGCAAAGTTGGCTTCCTAATAAGATTTGTACAAGAGAAGCCAGGAGCTTATCTTCACTCCATGTAGGGACCTCTTAGGCATTGCTGCTCTGGAGAATCTTGAAATGATCAGTCATAATCCCAGCTGCATACTGTAGTAGCAATTGGGAGTCATCCTCGTGTCTATCTACATTCCTGTCCTGCTTACTCATGCACTTGCCTTTAGTGCAGAATTTTATTTACAGTGCAAGTCAACTGTATCTTACAACAGAAAAAAAAAAGAAAAAAAATTGTTGCTGAATCTAATGAAATGCTGTCTTGAGCTTAGTACCAGACATAACCTTTCTGAGGCCTTATGTGTATACAGCTACTGCAGAAAGTGAGTTCTTCAGAGCTAGTGCTGCTTCAGCTGACCCTGAAGTCGCTGTAAGGCTTCCAATACAGAAGCTATCCTCTACTGTCCTCCAAAACACCTACCAAGAGTTCAATTAACAATAATTCAGCTGAACTGGTGGTAAGACCAATAGCAACTTGTGTTCTAAATGTCTAATATGAGAACAAAGTTTAGCCTGTCTCAAAGATGCAAATGAATTCAGTGTTAGCAGCACAGACATGGGAGTCAGGGATATAGGTAATTTTTTTACACCCTGAGGCAACAGAATTGTTTTAGGAATGACGGGATTTGTGTTTTCCTTGGGGAAACTTCAGGTGACAGTTAAAAAGGGCTCATGAACAGGCTGACTGTGAAAGAAAGCTAGAGAGCCCTTCTGTGGAATTAAGAATGCTGTTGCAATGAATCCCTCAGCAAGCAAAAATACAGATTTAGTGAGTGTTAATTTAGTATTACTATTGATCTGTATCCAGAGCAAAAATGCAGAAAGGCATATGGATACTGATATTAGGATGTGTTGTAATAATTAGTTTTAATTATGTCTACAGGTGGGCTATAATCAAAAAATATTTTAATGAGTTTTTTAGGCCCTACGTGTTTTACTTTGTTAACTTCTCTTTCTGTCAGACTTATTAGAGAAGGATTAGAAAGCTCAGATAAAGCATGCTGTTAAAGGCACAGCAGGTATACACAGCTGGTGTAGGATTGGGTTTTTAATTCAATAAGTATACTGGCCAGTAGGATAAAAGAGCCATCTCAGGTTGACGCTGTTATCCAGACTAACTTATACGCGAGCAGAAAAAGAAGTAGAATAGCCTCAGGTACAAGAAAGGAGTATATCACAACTCAATATTTTAGTAGACAGTAGTAAGAAATAAGGAGGCTCATGGTGATAACTTGGAGAGAAAATTTGAAACATACAGTACAAAATGCATTTGAAAAGGAAAAATATCCTTCATTTTAAAAGGAAAGCACACATTTTTCTCTTTGTACTTCAAAGTGGCAGATTTTTTTTTTTCCTGTAATAGGGTGTAAGAGGGTGTTAAGTTTAGTTGTATCCATATGTTTTATTCACAGACCAGACGATCTGGTATAACATATGCTACATTCTTTCCCTGGGTAGTATAGTAACTAAACTAATTTACTCTTTTAGAAGCATAGAACTGATTTAATTCAGAATATAACCTGAAGCAATTCCAACAGTTTCATGTTGCCCCATACTATATGTTGCCGCTTCATTGAATATAATTTTTCATTTTTGTGCATTGCATTTACCAGGAAACTGAAGGTCAGAAAATTGCTAGTGACTACTTTTTTGTTTTGCTTTTTTTTTTTTTTTTTTTTTTTTTTTTTTTTTTTTGGTTGTTGTTTTGTTCTATCTACTGTACTTCAACCACTAGTGTAAACGGTTCATACAAAGCATGTATTTATTTTTATGAAGTTATATGCATTTCTGAGCACCCTAATCTTTTCTTTACAGCCACCAGAACAAGTCAGCAACATAATGTAGCTAAATTAACACTAGCAAGACAAAATTGTGAATATGTGAATATAACCTGCAGTTTAATCTCAGACTTATCCTCAGGAGAGGCTTTACTTGCAGGCAAAACTGTGGGGTTCTTTTAACAAATGAAATTTTAGAGAGATTGTATAGCTTTTGCATTCATGACAACTAGTGAGCAGACAAAATCCTGGAAAAGAGAATCCTAGCACTTTGCCTGCTTATGAAGAAAAGGTTGATGATAATTAAATACTTTTTATCAGAGAATAGAGAAAGTTCTTGCCAAGTGACCGAGTTTAAAATTGTGTAGACTGGACATGCAGTTCTTAGCACATAGTTCAACACTGCAATTGTAGCAACATTGTTTTAGTCTACAGATATGGTGCAGAATAAAACTGTTCCTGATAGAAAGATCAAAAGATGCAAGTACAGTGACTGTAAATGTTAGCCTCCAAATCATTACTTTAGGAAGAATGCCAAAGTAAGTCTAGAAAAATTATGTCTGTAACCGTTGGGATAGGTTTCACTGTACCTACTGTACAGATAGGTTTTAATCTGTGTGGTTGAAATGTTAGCTGGTTCATTACAAAGGTCAGGTTTTTGTAGAAGAGAAGAAAAACATCTGTCTACCAAACAGAGTGAATTAAACTCAATCTTTTTCCCATATAGCTTTTTCCCATTTCCATCCAGCATATGTTATCTTCTGTAGTTGAAACATTGTTACATGTTGTGAATCTATACACATATTTCTTTGTATTCATGTGGGTATGTATCAGAGACAAGTAATAATAGGTGTGTTAAGAGGACTGATGAATGTCAGCTTTCAGGCTTTTAAGAAAAGCTTTCTTCAGTTAATGGTCTTTAAGAATACCTTCATGCTAATGGTTAATTCCTACCCTAGCTCTCACTCTATACACAGAACCATTATCCTTAACAGTCATGTTCTAAATTTGTGAGTGTACACCACCACAAAACACACAAAAAACTAGAGAAGTAGTCAGTCATATGGATTTGTGACTGAAGTTTCTGCTCCAGCTACCTATTCTGAGCTCCTCTCTGACCTCATGGACCCTAATTTCTCTTTTAGGATAGTTTCTGGGTCATTCCCGTGGCGGGGGTTGAGATCTCACTTGCTCCAGAAGCCGGCACCACGAGCCAGGGGCACCTGCAACCCCAGTCTAACTCCAGCTGTTGAAGGCACATCTACTCACACAGCCTTTGCCACTTAGTGCCAGCAGCACACACAGACACAGAAAACAGATGAGCATTGCTGACCAAGACATTTTACACTGTACCATCCCCTTTTACACTCATTTCTGGTGTAAAACCTCCACTTTTTTTCCTCCCCTGTCCCTTTCTCCTGCACAGTTCTCTATCAGTTTGCATAGTTCTACTGGTCTCCCAAGCTTCTGGATCCCCAGGTTTGCATCCTTGTCAGCAAAACCCCTATTTGTTGCAGTTCCTTGGTAGCCCATTAATCAGTGTGTTGGACAGTTTTTCTTCTTGCCTTTGTCTCTGTTACATTTACCTGTGACATTTTTGTGTCTGTATATTTTGCCCGTGGCTTCTCCCTTTTCCTTGCCATCCCCTTTGTCTAGGTGCTCAGTCTGGTTTTCCTTCTGAAATAAAAATGCCCATGTTCCAGTACCCTTACAAATGGGCACACATGGTGAGATTTGGTAGTTTTTGTCGACTTTATCATTTTGTCTGCTTTGTTGATCACATTTGGGACTCTCTATGTTCCTGTTTATGTCTTCCTACTTTATTTATTTTCCCTTTTGTACTGAAAAGGTCCTTGGCCAGATACCCTAGAGGAACCAGACGCCTGTTTCTACATACATTTAAAGCATTTAAAATCCAACCAGCCCAACACACATACATCTCATAGAACAGCAGACAATGAAATGGAGGTTATGTTTATGGTGTGGTGATGAAAAGACCTATCCATTCCAGTAGTAATGATTTTACTTGGAACCACTCTGACAGCAAAAACGACTTTGAATGATATTTGAGGTGTAATGTTTAGGATAGATTCTGAATATCAGAAGGCAAGGTTTATACTGTTGTTATGGTTTGGGAATAATTTTAATTTCACACATTCTAAGCAAATGCAATGGTCTTTAGTTATTGTTTATTGCATATTTTTCAGTAAAGTTCTCTTTTTTATAAAATCAGAAATATTGAGTTAAATATTTACCTTCTCCTAGTAAAGACTAGAATAATTTCTCAATTCTCTAGAATTTTGACAGGAAGGGAAATGCTATTTTCTATTCTTTTCTAATCACCCCTACCCACATACATATTGTTGTAAGAAATGCCTGTGCAGCATTGGTCAGGATATTTAAACAAAAATTAAAAATTCATTAGAAACTTGGCAACAGAAACCTAATACTTAAAGTCAGGAATTTCAAGTTCACAGAATTAGACATTTTAAAATGGGGTTTGGGTTTTTGTTGCTTGATCCAAAGGTATGTAACTTATAATAGACTAGTATTGCTGACATTCTGATGACTTTGTGGAATTAAGATAATCAAAAAGAAGACAAAGTTTTAACAAGCAAGCTCAATGCTATTAACACACATAAGCATGTCTGTTAATGTTGATAAGAAATGCCAAACTGTATCATGAAAGACTGAGAACATTGCCACTTTGGCAATGTTACAGTGGTCAATGAGTGAAAAGTTGTCTTTTTGAAAGGATTTCTGGCTGTCATTTACTCTCAGAATATTTGACTTACCCCTTCTTTTCAGAAGACAGTGTAGAGCCTGAGATGAAAAAGTGATAATTTATCCACAAACCTCTTAATTCCCCTGGTTTGCTGAACATCATGAAATTATTTGGTCATAAATGTTGAGGTGAAATATATACTCTGTCAAGGAAAATACCTGGAAAACTTATAACTGTGCTTTTGGGACCTTGAACTTGAGACTAAATATGTATAATAGCAATTTTTTAAGGATATCTTTTCCTGAAAAAATGTGACCTCTGTTCTTTTTATCATTAACATCTGATAAGTAATGAATGTCCCTGTACCTGCTGACACTGAGTATCAATTTAATGTAGGTAATTTGCCCAGCATGTGGATTCAGAAAATAACTTTGTTTGGAAGGAACCTCCAGAGGTCACCCAGTCCAATCTCCTGTGCAGAATGGATTGGAGACTGCACAGTCCTATTCTGAGTTCAGGGTAAGAGATACCACAGTCTCTAAGCAACCACCTCTTATATTTGACCACCTTGTGGACGTGAGATGTGACGCATTTCATTTCAGGTAAAATGGAGGAAGGTTATTAATTTGCATTTTGATGTGCATTCTTAAATGTTGAAGAAGCAAATAACTTAATAAATATCTTAAAATTTAATCTAGATATTAAAAACACATTTCATTTAAACTCTGTCTGCTGTTAACTGAGTTTAGGATAACTTATTTTGTCTATGCTATTCATCTTGAATATAAACACATTTTTGCCAAAAAACACCCCAAATCGAAACGCAAAAACCAGAGATGTTTAAAAATTAATGCATTATTAAAACACCCACATCTGAACGTGACTCTAAAAGCAAGCAGTGCTAGAATGTTTATTTTTAAGTGTCTCTTTGTCTCCAGACCCTCTCTGATTTGTGACATTATATTGCAATCTATGTACCCAGGTACCTACATGGGAGGAGCTCAATATCAAAAGAAAAATATTCACAGAGTTGAGCAAAATAGTGGATGTTTTCTAAACTACCAAAAACTGGCTATAAACTCCTAAAGTAGGATACAAGTTACTTTTTTGAGAGATGATTGCATTTTAGCTGGTTTTTGCATGTTTCTTTCTGTAATCTCTTAGGTGGTACCATCCTCAATAATTCTGTTTAGGTGGCTATGGATTATGTCCCTCATAAAAATACAAAAGAAGCCAGAAGTTCTTGTAGTTGGAGAGTCTTGCTAGGAATATAATAAGGTGGATATAAGTAAGATCTGAGGAGAAAAGGGTTTTTTTGTACTTTCCTGCAAATGGGGGTGTTCCGACTCTTGCCAAATTAAGTTATGCTAAGAGTTGTTTTTGAAACAATGCCCTGTGGACTTAGGTCTGCCTTTTAGTGTTGAGATATCATGAATTTGGAGTATCTTTCAATGAGAAATACTGTGACTAGTCTCTTTCTTGTTGGTGTTTAACATGGCTATACCCTAAGATACAACCTAAGGTAGGTGCACATGTAGAGGAAAACAAAATAGGAAATTGTTGTGTATCTGTATTGCTTTATTTCAAATGGGACATGGAAAGGTCTCTAGAAGTGCTAGAAATTACTCTATGTATGATATCAGTGGCACAAAAAAGACTGGGAGTAATCTGGCACAGAAAAATTATTCTTTAGGAGCTTCCAATGCAATGTACATCTCTCTAAAGAAAGTTAGTTTACATAGGTGTTACTGAATATCTGCCAAAACTTTTATAGGATTTTTAATTGCTATTCAATGGCTATCGAGCTTCATGGGAGTTCCAGCATTTAAATAATCTGTGAAACTAAAAAGAGAAAAGAGTATTTCCTTCAATTTGCTATTGAAAGCATTTAAGAGATTAGAACAGTGCAATAAACTAGGAAAAAATATGATTATATAGTTTTTCTAACTGAGTACATATTAAAGGAAAATCATCATTGTTTTGAAGATCAGAATATAGGTTGTACATATTTTTTCTTCCCTATTTCTAGTCTTCTTTTCCAGTTGTAATCACTGTAAGAACTTCAAATAAAACATAAACTGTCCAAAATTATTATATTTGCCATAAGGTGGCACTATGCAGTAAGGCAGTGGCATGGTTTGGGAAATTCAATTTAATTTTTTGCTTCTAGTCTTTTTTCTTAGTTTGAATCATAAGGTTCCATGAAGGACAGGTCTCAGGTATTCAAAATGTCTAATCTACATGGAATTAAAATTAGTAAAGATTCATATATTAAAAATTAAGACTCAGGAAAGACAAACTGCAATTTATGTTAAGAGGTTAGTGCTAATCAGCATTTTCTTAATATTTCATCTATAAACACTCTTCTGTCTCTGAAGATACAAACTCCCAAGCTTAAAAAGTGTGTATACTATACTGAGGACACTACAACATCATGGTCCCATAGCTTTAAGATGCATTTATCCTGGAGAAAAGAATTTATAGTGCATCCACCTTAACAACAAAAAAGTACTTCAGAAATACTCAGCTGAAGGGTAGTTCATACACAGGATCATTTAGTGCTAACTAGTTTCTGATATGGGCAGCTAGACATCCACAGAATAGCTGAGTTTGGAAGGCACATCTGGAGATCATCTCCAACATGTTCTCTTAAAGCTCAAGCAGGGTGCTCATGGCTGTGTCTGCTTGGGTTCTCCATATCTCCATGGATGGAAGATCTACAACCTATCTTGGCAGCCTGTCTCAGTGTTTGACCACACGTACCATAAAGAATACCTGAATGGAATCAATTCTCTTTCAATTTGTGCCCATTGCTTTTTGCCCTGGCACACTAGACAACACTGAGAAGATCTATTCCTGTCTTCTCAATCAATTCCCCTTCCCCATCAGTTTTGTGTGTATATATATATATATATATATATATATATATATGTGTGTGTGTGTGTGTGTGTGTGTGTACACGCACACACACACACACATATATGCATATTTCCCTCATGAACCTTTCCTTGAATTAGATGAGCATTTCTAACTCAGATGGTCCAGGCCTTTAATCATGTCACTCTGCTGGATGCACTCAATTATATCCATGTACCTCTGGCACTGGACAGGCTCAGACTGGGCCCAGCATTTGAGATGTGTTTCACCCACCCTAATCAAAAGAGAAGGACCACCTCCACTGTCCTAATGATGTATTTCCTAATAAAATCCAGGAGGGTGCTGCCCTTTTATGACCCAAATGATGTATTTCCTAATAAAATCCAGGAGGGTGTTGCCCTTTTATGACCTTGTATATTCCTAGCTCATGATCAGCTAGGTGTCCATGAAAGATTTCCATTTCCTTCTATATCTAGCTGCTCCTTTTTTCCCCTTTGTTGAACCCTTTCAATATATATGGTGTATCAAGTACTACTCCCAATTTCACACCACCTGAAAATTTTCTGAGGATGTGCTCTTTCCTACTATCCCAGTCATTAATGAAATAGTTAAACAGTTATTGCTAATAGTATTGCACTCTGAATACACTGTTAATCTCTGTGCTGCTGCTCCACAATCTTTAAATTATCGGTTCAGCTAGTTTTTGTTCAGCTCATTGTCCATTTATCCGGTATGTTCTTTATCAGTTTGTCAATAAAAATGTTGTGAGTAATAATGTCAAAAGCCTTAATCATGCCAAGGTAAAACACATCCAGCCTTCTCCCATGTTCACCAAGTCCAGGTTCTCACTGCAGGATGTTATCAGGTTTGTCAGGAACAATTTTCCCTTTGTGTGTTTCAACACATCATCACCTTCTTTTAAATTATTTTAGGGATTATCTACTCCATGATCTTTCAGTTTCTCCCTGGGCCTTCATTCTTGTCCTTCCTGAAGATAGTAGTGGTATTTCTATCTTCAAATCTTTAGAAATCTATCCTAATCTCTACGGTGTTTCAGAGAGAATTCTCAGTAACCTCACAGTGTCCTTGAACAACATCCTTGGTACATGTAGGTATTTCACATTGGGTCTCATGGATTTGATTAAGTCACAATTTGTTAAAATGCTCTCTAATCCACTGAGAATCTTCTCTCTAGGACCATATTCCATGGTACACTTACAAGGAGGTCCCTGAAGAGGTCAAGTTCCTTTCACCTGAAATCCAGGGTTGTGATCTGGACTGTTTATCTTCCCTTTTCTCAGTATCTCAAACTCCAGCATCTTGTGGGTGCTACAGCCAGAACTGACCTGACCAATTCTTTTTCATTTGTAGGTAAGAGGTGTAGCAGAATAACACTCTTCACTGTCTCCCTGTTCACCTGTGTCAATTGTTCCTAATGTTAAAATCATTATTGTTATTAATGGATCATTTCCTTTTTTGATCTAAAGGCCATTTGATTCTATTTGTTAATTTTATTTATGCGTTCTGAAAGCCTTCAAGAACTTACTAAGCTCTTTGGTCCAATAGACCCTAGAAGTTGCTGAAAATACATATACAAAATATTAAGTGAGCTCTTTAATTGTTTTTACTTGTGAGTGCCCTGAACTTAAGGTTTTTTCCATCTTTATATTGGGTGAGCTCTGTTAATGTTTGTTTAGTCTAGAGTCTTTGCTTCTCTACAGGGCTAGATTGCTGGTGCAAGTACCACAAGCCATCTGTTTGAATGTGCTTGTGACCATAAATTTCCTCTGTCACTCTTAGTGTTGACTTTGACACAATGAAACTCTATGTTGCCTAAAAAGCTCTCAATAAGTCTTTGCTTGCCTTGAAAATTACTCAAAATTACTCAAATTAATTTCTCAAACTAATATGTCAATTTTTTTTAAACAAAATTAGCAATGAGACATGGTCTGCTGATATGCTTAGCTGACAAAAATCCTGTGCTCCTAGTTTGTGATGCTTTCACTGGTGATGACACAAGACAGGTATTTTTAGGTTACTTTCAGTTAGTCTTGAAACTATCAGTAGGATATATAGTTAGAAAACTATAAAGGAATGTCTGTCATAAATTAAAAGATGGTTTATTTCATCCATAGCATATGATAGACTATAACCAAATAGATGTTATTTCTAAAATTAAAAGTCAATGGTTATAATAAACCATACATAAAGATATTTCTAACATTTCTGTTTGTGATTGTTAACCTCATATAGTATCACATGTTCTTCATATTTTCAGAGACAGGCTACAGGTAATCTAATATCTTGTTCTCTATTATATATGCAACTGGCATATTACATGTTTCCCAGCAGAAGAGGTGTGTTGTTACCAAAACAAGCAGTTTATTTCAGTAAAGAAATTTCAAACAAAAATTATTCTACAGGTTCTGCAGCAGTTTGGGGTTTTTTTTCTCTGTTTTCACTCTTTTGTGTCTTTACATTTTTGTGGTCATAATGATTTTTGAAAACATGTTTGATATACTCTGAGACAGAAATCTAATTTAGTAACATTGATATTACATGGATCAAACCGTTTAAAATGGTCATTATTATTCTGCTAGAATAATTAAGTACTGAATATATTACATTTTTAAAGTTTACTTCCCATGACAAAACATACTAGCTCAATTTATTTAATTGCAGTTTTAATTAACAGTTTGCCAGTATTTGGCCTGGGGACAAAATCAAAAAGTTTGACCTACAAAGTTTTTAATGATTGAAATTTAGGGGCTTTACAAAATCCCTTGGCAGCAAACAGGCAGAATTAATTCAGGCTCCTTACATTAGATAAAGCCAAAATTTGTTAATAGGGAAGAGAGGTAGGAAATGAAACCACATGAATTATGGATTCTTCATTGTGAAAATCTAACACTTTTACAATGGAACCTCAGAGGTCCCTACTGGAGCAAATGTTACTTAATATCTTCATTAATGACATTGACGGAAGGATTGAGTGTGACTCCTTCAAATTTGCAGATAACACCAAGCTGAATGGTGTGTTTGACAGACCTGACAAATGGGATGCCATCCAGAGGGACCTGGCAAAGCTCAAACATTGGGTCCATTTGAATCACACAAGGTCCTACAATAGCAACTACAAGGAGCTGCACCTGGGTCAGGGCAACCCCAAGCACCTGCACAGACTGGGGATGAGCAGATGGAGAGCAACCCCAGGGAGAAGGACTTGGGGGTGCTGGTGGCTGAGAGGCTGGACATGACCCAGCCATGGGCACTCCCAGCCCAGAAAGCCAAACATGTCCTTGGCTGCATCCAAAGCAGCGTGGGCAGCAGGGCCAGGGAGGGGATTCTCCACTCTGCTCGGCTCTGCTGAGAGCCCACCTGGAACCCTGCATTCAGCTCTGGAGTCCCAGCACAGGGAGGACATGGAACTGTGCGAGTGAGTCTAGAGGAGGTCACCAGGACAATTAGATGAATGGAGTAAAAGCTGATGGAATTGGGATTGTTCAGCCTGGAGAAGAGAAGGCTTCAGGATAATTGCAACTGTCCAGTATCTGAAGGGAGCCTACAAGAAAGATGGAAAGACACTCTTGTACAAGAGCATGTAGCAACTGGACGAGGGAGAATGGATTCAATCTGAAAGCCATTAGGCTTAGTTTAGGTAATTGGAAGAAATTCTTTACTGTGAAGGTAGTGATGCACTGGAACAGGCTGCCCAGAGAAGCTGTGCATACCCTATCCCTGGAGGTGTTCAAGGCCAATCTACATGGGGCTCTGAGCAAGGTGTCCCTGTCCATGGCAGGGGGATTGGAAGAAGATAATCTCTAAGGTCCTGTGCAACTCAAAGCATTTTATAATTCTATAAATTAATTTTTCCCTTTAAAATAATCCTCCTGCAAAAATGTTGGTGAATTATCCTGTTCTTTTCTCCTTTGGAAATGGAGCAGGAGGCATGGGCTGCAGTGGGAGTGGCAGATGTGGAGATGAGTGTCTCATTTCCATCTTCTTTAGATCTTTGACATATTGTCTTGAATCCAGTACAAAGTTCATGTTATACAGCATGTGGGCCTTATGTTTACAGCAGAGGGCATTTCCATGACATTGGCCTTCTACTACAATCTGTCTCTTCTTTTCTGCTTAGATACAGAATCTTATTCACTTGACCTAGTGCAGCCATGACAAAAATTCTCTGGGAAATTCCTTCTGTGAGTAATTCATCCTTAGTTGATTGCTATACGAGGCTCTATTGGAGAAGTAATTTTTTTTTTTTTTTTTCACATTTTGTGGCCAGAGTAAGATGATGAAATTGATTCTTACTTCAGGAAGTCTTGGAAGTATTTTGTCTGAGTTGGTTACACTGTGCATGGAAGAATTCCATCATTTTCTCATATATCTATTGTGAAAGAATACGCAACCTTGGTTACGATGGTGACTAAAACAGAAGGCACATTTTCCCTTATACAATGGAATTACATGGAGAAAGAAAAGAAACTAACTGGATGTTTGTATTAGTTTGAAAGCAAACCAGTGGGAGATTCAAAGTAATAACTACAATTTAATAGCAAGATTAAAATAAGGGTAGTAATACAGAAAGACTGGCTTAAACTGACACAGTCAGGACACAATCTGATGCCCTGTTGATCAGGGTGGTAGCAGTCTGATTAAATGGTGGCTGCAGTCTTGTTGAAATGATAGCTGCGGTTCTGTTGACGTTGTGATCTTATTTATGGTTTGGTCTTCCTCTGAAGGTCCAGTGGTGGTTATATAGCTCTTGTCCACTTGGAATCGAGTAGGTAAGGCTGCTCTGGTGTTCGAAAACTTCAGATTGTATCCAGGTGGGAATGCTTGTTTCCTCCCCCTGAGTGGAGCATCTCACAATGGGATGATATAATTTTATGTGTCACGCAGTGAGACTCAATGTCCCATTAGCAGACATAACCCCTGGAGGGATTTATCAGGGGTGAGTCACGGAAGACATAAGGATCACTGCCCCACCTCTTTTAACAGCTTATGGAGATGGCAATAGAATATATACTTTTGGTTACATCACACTTGTAACCTAAGGCAAAGTTGCAACGAAAATATTAACAAAAATGCCTTTTTATGATCTTGTTTTACCAGGGTAGCATTTACTATAAGCTGAAGCACATTTACTATTTCTACTTATTTAAAGCAGCATTAACAGATACAAAACTTATAGAAAATAAATATATAAATAAATAGATGTCAGCTGTGTAGTTCAGTGGATGACCTCATTTTGTATTAACCTTTGAATATCTAGTACTGACTAGTTACAGGAAAACTGAAGAATGCCATGTTTTTGAATGCAAAAAAATATACTTCTGTAAACTTTCCCTCCAAAAATGGATTTTACCTTATGTGAAAATTAAATTTAAGAGAATTACTTTGAATAGTGTAAGCATAAATGACAGAAAGGAACCAGGACGATACCTTGTTTTGTTTCCATTAATAATATATAATTTGCTACCTGTACTGGATGTACTGAGTAACAGCTTTGTGCATGCAAGCAAGAAAAGAATGAGGGAAAAAACGGGAATACGGGGAAGAACATAAGAAAAGAGCTAATGCTCAACTAAAATTTTCGATGTGTAGCTAAAGATGATTCATATTTAGCTCAATGAACTACAAAATCTTTACAGGCCAGTCTTCACATTTCCACAAGCATTATGAAATTTGCTTACATTACGATAAAAATATTTTCTTTTTTTCACTTATAAATGCAATTCCCATTGTAGTATTTTGGAACAGACAATAAGTAATTAGAAAAATGTGGATATCTGTCAACACACAATGATTTGGTCAAATTCCATGATATACATACCAGGACAAAAACCTAATTCTGACTAAAATTTAGATACAAAATGTTGTGTGATGAGACAAGAGTTGATGAATTTTGATACTATTCAAGAAGAGGTTTCACAATTTTCTAAAGATAAGAAGCCGGTTGTAGAAAGTAGGGCAATTTATTTATTTGTTTATTTATTTATGTCTTTCAAAACCACCAAATATTTCAAAGTGATGAGCCCAGGAGAATATCAAAAAGAAAATACTGAAATACTGGAATTTCTTTGCATATTTATTGTTATCTTATTTTATGAATTTACACCACCTTCTATGTGTATGTCTGGAAGCTTTTGGACATGCATGAGAAACCTTTTTTGTTACTCTATCTGTCATGGCCATCTTTGGTGGAAGGAATGCAACCAAAATGGTATTCAAACTGCTACCTGGAAGTGAGGGAAGATTCTTACTGATATTATTTTTCTTGGCACAAACTACTTCACCCTCTTGCAATGGCAACCTGCCATATTAGGATGAAGTTCCCACATAATCCATTTATCTGTACAAAAGAGGAGAGTTAACAGTTGGTTCTGCATTAACCAGCAAGATGAGCCTGATAAGAACACAAACTAGTTTGAAAGCAAACAAAATGTCAAGTAAAATGTAATTAATGCAATTAGATTGGATTAATAGCCACAAACATGCTATTTCTTTCAGAATGCCTGTTCTTTCATGATTTTAAATGATGAATGAACTTCAATATTTTGGTTGATTTTAATCAAGTGTCCTTATTTTTTCACAGCAATGTAAGGGTTAATTTTGCAAAAGGTTAATTTTCCAGTAGAGATTCCTTACTCTAGTTATTTTTTTTCTTAGACCTTCTTTTACTTCTGTATTGGATTTCCTTGTAGCCAACTGCAGTTCTGCAGACTAAATTTGCAATGAAATCCAGAGGTGTGACTGCAACACCTGCATTGATAATGATCTAGCTTACTTAATGAGAGGAATGAAATTGCAGCCTTTGTATTCAATAGTGGATGTCCTTGCAAAGGCAGTTCTGCTTCTGGGAGTAGTCAGATAGATTATAGCTGTTTTGAGCGTAATCCACTTGTACTGCAGTCACAACAGCAAAGGTATATCAATAGTTTATGCAGACATAACTCAACAAATAGACAATTAATAAGGTATAAAAAAGTTTAGGAGTACCTTCTGAAATATTTTTTAATCTGCAACATGGTGGGTACTGTCAAAGAAATCAATAGCTTACTACAGGTAAAGGAAACTAAGAGATTGAAATTAGACAAATGAAATGAAAAGCTGATCTCAATGACATTGTACTCCTGAAGATCTGATGAAAACTTACATCAACATACGTGTAACCTGACATGTAAGGAGTATGATTTCTATACATGGAGAGTAATAAAGTTTGGTCAGTAATGTTATTCATTATTTTTATTACAAAATGAAGGTCATATGGCCAAACAATATAGGCAAACATTTTTTAAGGTGCTCTAATCAGATGCCTGTGTGTATATATGCATTTGCATTTTACAGGAAAATTTACTGTCCCAGGAAGATTTTGCTAGACTTCCAGACTGAACCCATACAAATTGGAAAAAACATCTGCAGCTATGTTAAAGCACAGGAACTCTTTTATGCAATCTACTGATTTCCATCCTGAAATTTGCACTACAGTTTAGTATTTTTGTTATTGAATGACTGATTTTGCACTGTCCATTTTAATTTTAATGAATGAAAGTCATTCACTAAAATTCATAAAAATGTGCTGGGAATTTCTGCATTCTGGAACTGGAATGCATAGTATGTATCATCCTTTAATTCAGAACCCAAATCAGTCTGAGAGAGAAAAAACTGAACAGCTTGACAGGTAAAATATAAATATTAGCTCTATTATATCTACATATACAATTACCATTGTTTTTATGGAAGGAAGATAAATGCAGCCTGCTAATATTCCTTGTACCCCTCTTTGAGAATCTCTTGGAGCTTCCCTCTGAGGTGACTTTGCAATTCGCAGGACTTAAAGCTTAGAAGTGGTTTCTATGGCAGCTTTAACATTTATTTTTACAGACATTTTTATTGAGTATTAAAATATGCCTCATGAAACTGCTTCTGCACATCCAGTGAAATATATACATCCTGGAAAGTTCCTTTCACAATTACGAGAGAGGATCCTTTCACAAGTTAAAACAGTCAAATTCTCTCAATCTGCATAGACCCTCCAAGTCTGCTCTTTTGTAATGTGTACTAATGGTGTTTAGATAGTTATGGTGTCGTTTGTTTAACACATATGAAAAATAGATTTGTTTTAAATTTTTAAGGAAGAAAAAAAAAGTTGTAATTTGAAATTGCAACTTAAAATCTTATAAAATAAAAAGGCACTTCTTAATACTTCTTTATTCAAAAATTTGAGGAATTATACCATCTATTACAGCATTCTATAGTCTTTTTATATTTTATTTCTAGTGCTGTATGAGTACTGATTCAAAAATACACTGCTAGTGTCTTTCCACTGGTTTTTGCTTTGTTCTTTGTATTATTTACATTATTGGTTCTACAGATGCTCAAAAAGTGTAGGTTTTAGAGATCACAAGGTCAGTAACAACCTCAATAAAGCATGAAAAAATGGAAGAACTCTTCCCAGATATCACTGATATGTATTTCAAATTGCTTGTAATCTGAAATTTACTTCATACTTCAATGAGTATGAATAGTTTCTTAGAGGGTCTGAGAGTTTTCTAACTGCTTTGCTAAGAAAGCATGATATTTAAATATTTATCTTTATAGGTATTTTCTGTTTTATATATGCAACACTATTGTGGTGACATAATAATGATGTGACAAAATGGCAGGATATATATTTAAGGTATTTTCAAAAAGATATCTAACAGTAAACAACACACAAATGAAATGTGAGAACATTCAATATAGGATAGGATTTCTATGTCTTTATATAAAAAGTAAAGTAAAAGTAAGTAAAGTTAAAATGGTATAACTGTAGGTGAAATACTGTGTAAAGCATTATATTCAGAGCTGGAACTGGGTACATTTAGTCAGAAGCTGTAAAGGAGTTTCTTTGTCCTCATTCTAAGCAGCTGATCTATTATATTTTCAAGTTATGGACATCAGGATTTGGACCTTTCAAACACAATTACAAGAAGTTAAAAAGCATTAAAAATTTTCAGTAGTAAATGTTTTCCATGTTGTGAAGGCAACACAATATTAAAGATTTGGCATAAAGTATGCTGAGACCAGCATTGAGGAATATGCTGGGTTTCAGTAGATGCATCTGACCAATCTATAATACTCATTTAAAAGAGATTAGTCAAGTCAAGGAACTGCTTGGTTGATATTAAGAAAATTTAAGTGTTTTTTACAGCAACATTCAGTCATTCTTTTGTAAAAGTACTAATTATTTATATTTCATTTCTAGTGATCGTTGTTTCCAGTATTTTGTTTAAATACTAGATGTAAGTAATGTCTTTTTTCCTTTATTTCCTATATTTTGTGCTATAGAATGTAATATCTATTAAAGAAGAATTTTATGAGAAGTGATTTTAAAGCTGGCATCTTATTGACTTAAGAGTAACAGTTCTAGACACTTAGTGGAGGGAGGAAAATTCTGGTTTTGTTCTTAGATCTGAAGACTTGCATGGTTCAATTCTTCAGAAAGAACATTTTGCACTTCAACATTATAGGCACTCAGATTATTTAAGAATTATTTACCACCAGAGCAGACTCAGAACATGTCCTGCAATGTGTAGATGAAACAATGAGAGCCATTATATTGAAGTGAGATGGTAACGTAAAAAACACTAGTTTCCCATTCCCTGAAAATGAATCTGCATCCAGATGTACTAGATTTGAAGTGTGGCAGTCATCTGAATATTTGTTTGGTAGTGTCTTATTACTGAACTAGAGATTCAGTTAATATACTTATAAGAGTTTTTATTTTTTCTGAGATTGTTTGGATATGTATTGCTCTCTGGCCTATTACTCTAATGAATTTTAAACAAAATGGATGTGAGATCTATAAGTAGCTGTCATCCCAAAATTAATGCATCAACAAATTCTTGCAAGTTTTCTCAGAGTTTCTCCATTGATACTGCTGACTTAAGACTGAGTTAACAGTATTTGTCTTCAATAACTCAAGAAGCCAGTGGTAGTTACGTAATTGCTTACAGAGGGAGACAAAAGTCAGAGAATCCAAGGCTGAGAAACAGAAGTATATTTAATTAAGAGTTCTGTATTCTGCTAGCATAGTTTCTGAAGGAAAAACTCAACCGAAGATTCCTGTTGCTATTGAACTATAATATTAGACCACACACACTAGCAATAAAAATTGTCACTATGAGAATCCTCTGTGTTGCAATAATGAGCGGTGTAGGGACCCCAGGCAGGTGCAAAGGAGTGGTCTTTATTGCCAAAAACCTGGCCTTTTTGAGCAGTTAGCTGGTTATCAGTTTACATAAGGCACAACAAGCCCAAGTCACGTAACTACCATACACCACGATGTGGACATGCAGCAGTCACGCAGCTCATCTCTCACATCTCTCACATCTCTCACATCTCTCATAATTCTCGTATTTCTCTACCCCTATTCCAGCTGAGTCACTCCCTCACAGTTCCCTTCTCCTTAGCCTAAGTAACAAGCCTGAGCCATGTTACAAGTCCTTCCCTTTATAAAGTCTTACCTATTGCTAGCACCTTTGAATCACTCCAAAAAAAGTGTTAAACATTCTCTTTTATTAACAGTTAATCAAAACAGGAAGCTAGTGAGTGTGACTAGTTTTAGATATGTCTGTTTTAGGGGTTATATTGAGATTTTTTTTTTCCTTTCCCAATTCTCAAATGGTCTGCCTCAAGTAATTTAGAAAACACCAATGACAATTTCCTTCTTTTGAGGCTGCAGTCATACTTTGGAGTCTGCTAGTATTATTATTATTATATGAATGATAAAATGTTTGTAATAACACTTTTTATAATATAATGAGTTTAGAGACACAGTACTTAAAAAGTGATAGGCAGTAATTTGCAAGTGTCAGCACAAGCAATCAGATGATGTCTGTGTAGTTCCTGTAGTTCCTGTTTTTGGTAGGCTTTTGGAAGAAAAGCCTGTAATGCCCGTTGTTCTCTGCAGGAAAGTTTTACTCTGGGTAGCGTGCAGGAGAAATAATAAAAATCTAATAAGGTCAATAACAAAAAAAAATTATTTTCAAACTTTAGCGCACCCACACAGAATAAAGCTCTTGGAAATCTATCGCTTAGTAAACTTTAGAATAACCAGGCAGAATAATGCACTTAGCAAGGCGTTTACTGGATTTTTTAGTTTGGCTTGCAATGTATTTCAAGAAGCAGAAGGTAAGAAAAGAAAGGGAAAGGGAAACAGAGAAAAAGAGAAAGAGAGAGGTAAAGGGTCACCACTTGACACTGTGTGTCACCACACAGTGTAATCTCAGCAGATTTTAAGTCCACGGTAGAGGAGCATGGCATGTGTCATACTCCTTGCCATCATTTTATCAGTTCTGACCTCCTGTGGCCCTTCCCCAGGTGGGCCTATGCTAATTTCAGCGTCAAATTCTTGTCCCTGCTCTTTACATAGAACTACCTAAATCAGGTGAATCAATTAAAAGTCAGATAGATATTGGGAATCTTTTTCATTTCATTCATTTGCAAACTGGAGCAAAATGAGGTAGTCAAGTCAGACCACTGATCTACCAAATATGAGCCACAAAAACCAGACTCTCATAGTATCTTTAATACTACTACTACTATTACTACTACTACTTGTTATTATTATTATTATTAGTAGTAGTATATTACTATTACTATTATTATTATTTACAAATGTCCCTTACAGAATCATATATCAACTAGGTATTGCAGATACTTGTAAAAGTTTTAAACTACCCCTTTAAGGTCTTTCTTTTCTGTCCTTGTTTCCATGCTCATATAGATTATCAGAGAATGCATTTATCAAATTTAAAAATGGGACCATATTTGTTTTAATTATTTCTTTATTTTATTTTGGCCATGTAGGTGAAGAATTGTTTGTGAGTGTAATTTAGGGTAATGCATGTCTTTTCTTTATATAATCAGTCCCACAATCTAAAAATAATGCATACATTTAGTCAATTGAATTCAATGTGTTTGCTATGTCAGCTTGTGTTAGCATTGTTTTTGGTTCTCTGTAGAAGCAAAATATATTTACTAAATATGTAGTTAAACAGAAGTCTAACATCCAGCTGTGGATGCATCAAGATGAATTTTATTCAAACACCTGTTTCTTGCTGCCCTATGTGTGTACCCATATATATGAAGCTTTTGAAAGTGCAAAATGATTTTTACATACAAGGTTTTCTGAAGGTTTTTACCTTAAGAAATTATAAATTTGAAAGAGTAACTGTGAATAATAAGTTAAAAGTTTTGGGGTTTTTTTGGGTTTTTTTTTTTTGTTTGTTTGTTTTGTTTGTTTGTTTTGTTTTTTTCATCAGAGATTTCCTGGGAATAATGTTTTATTCAGTGCACTTGAGTATTGATGGTTTTATGTGTATAATCAACTATTGATAATGTAATTTGCCAAATAAGCTTTGCTTAGATTCTGATTTTAGTAGCTCATAAAAATTTTGAAATTGGCCTTGGTGTCACCATATTTTCAAATCTGCTTTTTGTTGAAAGATGAAAATTAGAAAAAGAATTTTAAATTTGTGGATTTCAGTGGCTGACCATGAAATTCCAGGTTGCTCATTCTCTATTGAGCCTAAACATGAAGAAAAAATTCACAAAATTTGAAACCTTAAAGTAATTATGGTTCTGTAAGGGACATTATGTTACATGTGGCACTACACATAGGTAAGCATGGCAAAATAAAATGGAAGTTAGCTGAGAAGTTGTTAATTTTTTAAAATTATCTCTGAGGTAAGTTAAAAAGACAAAGTATGCCCCAGATATGTTAGTCACCATAGATTATTTTTGTAGTCTATATGGCTTTGTAATAGCAGTGGTTGTGTCCCCTTAAGATATGGAATAAACTTTGACCTTGCTGTCATGAAGTATTTTCCAGTATTCTTTTTCCTAGAATTTATTGAGATGACTTTGAAATGTTAAATAGTAGAAAGACAGAAAACTTAATTAAAAAATTGAGAGCAAGACTTACAATGGTTCATATCTGACTCACCTGTCTGGTTTATATTGTGAATATTCTCCTGTACCTCTTATTGTCATTCTAAAGCCAGTAAGGCTGCAGTGTTGCTCACAGGTTTACAGCTGCCTCCTGGGAAGATAGCTGAATTCAAAAAGGAAAGAGAGACTAAAGACTTACAGTAAAGAATATAACATATTTGCTGTGTCAGTCCCAAGACTGCATTATTTTTGTATTATTCACATCTCATGATCGTTTCATGTTGTATGTTTGGTAGCACATCTTTCTTTCTTTCCAAAATAGTTCTGCTATTCTGGGGTTTCTTAAACCTTTCTTCGCTTGTGCCACAAAAAAATATGACTTTCTAAAGAAAATAGAAATGTTTCCTAGATAAGCAGGACCAACATTGTCAGTAAGGGCTTAATTTTTATAAGGGATTTGTAAGTTTTTACATTAGTAGTGAAACTTAAACTCAGTTACGAAGTGGGTGTAAAATAGTCTATAATTTTTGTAAAAAAATTTACTGAAACAGTGAAAGGTGCTTGAGTCCTGATCACTGAAGTTTTTGGCTACTAATATTGGTTTTCATAGCACAGAAAAATGAAATTGGCTTCATTAAGATATTTTACATGGAGAAATGTGAGGCATTAATTCATAACTCAGTAATTATTTGCTTAATTATGTAAGCAGATTTTACAAAATCATCTCAAATAATCCAGTAATTATGAAGCAGTAATAAACCCAACAATTTAGCTCATTTATCTCTGGCCCTTGACAGAGTTCAACCCAATTTTTAATAAGGGAAGTTTCTACCCTCAGTACCCCATATTCATAAACTGTAACAAAAGGAGGTTGGCGTTTTCTTGTCTGTAGAATGATTTTCACACATATGGATCTAGAACACATATAGCAAGTCTTGAATTAGGTATTTGTAATACTAGGAGTCAATTTCAAATCTGTGCTTACTTTGAAGCAGTTTTTATGGATAAGGTCCCATATTTGGGGGATTAGAGATTTTCTTTTTATTTTTGATATCTTATTATATAGGGACCCTTGATAATTAGAATTGTGGAACTTTATATCAGGAGGATTTTACAATGAAACTGCAAGGTTTGAATGAATACTAAAAGCCTTTGTGTCAGTTTTCTGAGAGGAACAGACATTCTTCTGAAGCTCCACCAAAATGCAATTTAATTATCTTTATTTATTTATTTATAACCTTGAATAGAGTTCGAGAGATTCAAAAAACGTTATGTGCTGAAGGCTTACTAAAGACACTCTGGAAGGACAAAGTGGAAACAAAAACTATTTTGATTTTTGGAAAGAGAACTCACCTAGTTTTACATCTCATGTCCATTTAGTATTGTAGCTGAAAAAAATGTCCTTAATTTTGACATATTAACAAAGGCTGAAATTTTCAGCTATTAATATATTTCCTAGGTGCCCAATTCTATTGTGTCTAAAATTTATACTACACTTTAAGAACCATTAGTAGTATTTCAAGTATAGAAATGACAGCCCTCAGATTTCATAGAGTTTTTTGTTTTGTTTTCTATTCTGTATGTTTTGCAAGTTTCAAAGGCCATGTGAGGTACCTTAAATGGAGAACGCTTAACTGTGAAATACACAAAAGCTAACAGAAAGGAATGATGACTAACAAGCTTGACAAAGTATAGCTGTGAGTAAATACATTCTGAAATAAAGATATTGGAGTCTATTGATAAATACTTTATTTCAGCACTATGGTGCAGAATGTGGTAGAGTTAACATTAAAGTTATATTAATGTAACATGATAAGGAGTTAAGACAATGACTTAAAAAGCATGCCTACAATGTTTTGTTCAGGATAAAAAAAATGTAGAGGAATTCTTGTAACTGCTCTCTGCAAACTATGTAGTTGATCACTGCTAGAATGTTTCATGGGGATGCTCTCTGAAATGGTATTATAACTAGGTCGCTTTTCTTCATTGATTTATATAATTAATAAAACCAAAAGCAATAATTACTTAAAAATTTTAAAGTCTTTGTTAGGAACACAAAAGAGCATTTTAAGCTAGATGGATAGATTAAGCCAACTTCAAAAAGACAAGGTTTTTAAAGATTATAATACTACACAACTGAATTCAGCTGAGACTCTAAGTAAGAGCAAGAGAAAACTAAAGAGATATATTTGCTTAGAAAATATGAAAGAATTTGAATGGTTATACTTTCTGCAATGTGAATGATAAAAGATTTAACAAACCAAGAAGAGTTTTGATTTTTATTGTTCCATCAAAACAAGATTTCCAACCCAGATCTGTAAATGCTACAGGTATACTTCAAAATAACACATACCTGCCAATAATTAATTCTCCTTTTTGTGTTTGCATACTCATTTATTCTTAGAAATTTCCTCACAGATAGACATAAGGCACAATTTAGTCTGAAAGATCTGACAAGATGATGGCATGAAGCACATCCTGGTAATACAAGCAATATTTAAGGTAATAGTTCTTCTTTTGTTTTGTTTAGTGTTTCAACTATATGACCACTCTCTTTTTCTCATTTAATGTATATATAGCATAAACTTTTGAAGGTTTGTGTCTAAATTGGTTTTTAAAACCTTGAAGAAAAGTGGCCATAAAGTCAATTCCCATGCAACCCCACTAGTGACAGGTCACCAGTATGATGTTGTCCCATTCACTGTAACCCCTTGTGGCCAGGTTGCTCACACAACACATGAAGTGTTTACCCAGCTGTGGGCTGGATATTTTTTTCCAAAACGATCCTGTGAGAGACAGCATTGATATTTTCATTAAAATCGAAAAATTTATATCAACTCACTTCCTTTGGACAACTAGTCAAATAAGCTTGTCATAAAAGGAAATAGGTTTTGATGAACAGAATTTTCCTCTCACAAAACTGTGCTGCCTCTGACTGATAACTGCATTGACCTTCAGGTGTTTTATAGTACCCCAGAATCATCTCAACAACTTTGCCAAGCACTGAAGTAACAGCTTGTGATTTCCAGAATCATAGCTCTTACCCTTCTTGAAAAGTGGGACAATGTTAGCCAGCTTCCAGCTGACTGCGAACCTCTCCAGATTTCCAATACCATTCAAAAATCATTGAGAGAGGCCTTGGGATGACATCAGCCATCTCTTTGAGCATTCTCAGATGAATTCCATCAAGCCCAACAGACCTATAGGGATCAAACTGGAGCACTGGATTGTGAGCAAGTTCAGAATTGACTGGGAATTTATCATTCTCATTTATCACAGACATGATCCTCCAGCTCAGAGCTGTAGTACCCCAGAGCCCATCAAAGGAGATAAATAAAGTATTAAACACCTCTGTCTTGTATATGTCACTATTTATGAGGTGACTGTCCTCATCAGGTAATTGGCTTATTTTAATCCTGCACTGTCTTTTTTTATTTTAAAAAGCTCTTTTTATTGCTTCTCACAGTACTGACCAGCTTCAACTCCAGTTGATCTTGGCTTGACAAATTTTCTCCCATGAGATGCAAGCAGCATCTCTATATTCTTCTTATATCACCTGACCTTTCTTTAGTCAGGTGATATAAGAAGAATATAGAAAGTATTCTTCAAATACTTTCTTTTCTTTCCTTAGCTCTGTTTTGGAAATGCTGGCTCCTTGGCTTTAGGAGATGTTACTTAAATAGTGATGAAAATTTATGAATCCTGGCACCTTCAAAAATATTTTCCCAGGAGACCTCACTAACTAGTTACTTGAGCTGCCTGAATTCTGCTCTTATGTCCAGAGTGGAGGTTTTTCTGGCATTTTTCCTCCTAACAACAGAAATTTTTAACTCAATGGCTTTGCGTTTAGTATGGCCAAGACAACCATCAACCACCATGAGACACTCAGTTAACAAGCAGCAAATCAAGGAGGGCATATTTCCTGGTTAGCTCCCTCACTACCTGTACCATAAAGCTATCATCCATGTTTTTAAAGAATCTTCTGGACCTCATTGTGCCAGCTGTGTGGTCTTCCCAGTTGGCATCTAGGAAGCTGACAAAGGCAGTTA
This sequence comes from Onychostruthus taczanowskii, assembly GCF_017590055.1. Taxonomy (NCBI): domain Eukaryota; kingdom Metazoa; phylum Chordata; class Aves; order Passeriformes; family Passeridae; genus Onychostruthus; species Onychostruthus taczanowskii. Next base: position 280,831 of record NW_024499117.1, on the reverse strand, counting down.
ATTTGAATATATCCCTTAGTTCCTTGAAAAATAACTCATTGGTATTATCAGCCTGGCTAGATGGTCCCTAGTAGACTCCCACACTATTATCCTCACTATTTGTTTGTTCCTTAATCCTTAACCAGTACCTCTCAACCATGCCATTGCCAAGTGCAACCTCTATACACTGTAGTCCTCTGTTACATACAATGCCACCTCGTCCCCCCTCAGCAGCCCTGCTGATCTCTCCTGAATAAACAGTAACCATCCATAGCCTTAGACAATCCCCCAGGTGCTCCTTCTTCTAACTCATCATTTTCCTGGTCCTCGGTTTCTGGACCTTCATATCTCTTCCATAGGGGCACCTGGGAAGAGAAGTGGATTCACCTGGCATTTTGAGCAGGGACCTACCTAGATTCCCTTCTGACTCTTACATCCACTCCAGCCTGTTGGGGAGATAGTAGGGGATTGTCCCCTTCCTGAGGAGCAGCCAACTGCTGTGCCAGCCTCAGAGTTGGTGCAGATCAGCTCTGCCAAACAATTGCCTACACATATGCCCTGACGCTCCTTAACTTTCCATCTCTTCTAAAAGTAATAGCATCAGCAGTATCAACTCACCTACATTTTACCTATTCCTTATCAGAACTTGCAAATAGATTTCATTTTTTCCAGAAAAAATATTTCACTTAGATAAACATAAATTTATCTAATTATCTAAAACCTTACTTTGAATTTCAGAATTTTTAGCAGGGAAAAATGCTTATGTTGCTTCTGATGTACTACTCATGGAGTTTTATGTAGCTTGGCTTAGTTTATGTAGTGTAGTTTATTCTTGAAGTATGGAGTTGCTATATCCAGTGTATCGTATTTTGAGAGTATTTAGTTAATATTAAGAATTAATCTGAAGACTTTAGATTTAATGTCTTTGTATTTTGACATTTCTTACATATTTTAAGCCTGAGAAGCAAAGAGAATTAAAAACCATACAGGGTGTGAGACATAATTAAGGGTAAAAGATTTACAATTGCTATTGAACTTGAGATGAAATATGTAATATTTAGAATATTTACTTTATATAAATCCACTGAACCTTCCTCGTGATTCACGCTGAAGTTCTCATTGGAAATACAAAAATATGAAGAGAATTAAGGTGGGATGAAAGCACAACAGGGACAAAGAAAATTCTTTGCTGCCAATCTAAGCTACTCTTCTTTGTTAACTGGTCTGGCTGGGATGGAGCTAATTTCTCACATAGAAGCCCTCACAAGTCTGTTCTTTGCATTGGTAGCTAGAAACGGGCTGATAACACACCAGTCAGTGTTTTGGCTACTGCAGAGCAGTGCTGGCACAGCCTCAAGTCTGTCTTTCCAACATTCCCACCCCCATATGCCGGTACAGTTTTGTTGTTTTGTTTTTTGTTTGAGGTTTTTCTTTTGTGTTTTTTTTTAATTAAACTTTTTTTTTTTTTTTCCCACATGGTTTTTTTATCATGCTTTCTTTCCAGTTGTTCTACTGACAAGGGTGTGTGAGAGCACAGTTTGGTGCACACTTGGTGGCCAGCCAAAGTCAAAACACCACAGCAGGGCAATTTAAAAGCATAAGACAGTTTTAATCTAGAAACAAAGTAAGTAGTCTTTCTTAAGAATCTGTTGTAGAAAAGTCTAATTCTGAATAAGTACAAAGTTATTTTAAAATAAAACTCTTATTTTTAAATAAAACAATTTGAATTGTACATATTTTTCTTTTTTGTTGTATTGTAGAAAACAAGAAGACTCTGTAATTACAACCAGACTTAAAATTCTTCTTTTAGTGCTCCAATTTTACTTTGAATCATTATTTTTCTGCATGCATAAATACAGTGTGTAACTATTCAGGTGAAGAAGTCCTTATCCTCAAATAATTTTTAAAGTAGTTTGTCTTCTTTGACATATGGTATTTATACATTACCTTTTTTCAACAGAACACAGAAACAAGCTTTTCAAAAGAGAAATGCAATCACAGAAATTGATGTAAGGTAACCTAGCAAGTTGATTCTTATTCAAGTCATATTTTGGCAATATGTAGTACATACTTACCTGCAGGGCTCTTTAGTCAAAGGAAAAGTCATCTTTGAAAGGTGATTGATGTGTAGGTTACTAAAATTGCAAGTGTTGTTTATATAGTTGTGTCATTAATGTCTACTGGCTACCTTTCTTCATTGCCCAATGTTCTCCCACCCAAAGTCCAGTGGAAGATGTCCACTTTTTAAATACATGATGGATGCTCCTTAAATATGTTAGCATGGATGAATCAACAGCTGTTAGGCAAAAAAATGAGATGAACATTTATTTCATACACCAGGCAGTTGTCAAGCAATATTAATATCCTTTAGTCAATAGAAGAGTGCAAAACAGCTGCTGAAAGGACTATGATAAACAGATGGCAAGAGCAGTCAAGCCAAGCTGGTATTGACTTAACATCCTTTATACAATTTTGCAAGTTGCATCCCTTGGGAAGGACTTGTACTAAGAAATAAGTTTAAATTGAACTTTCTCCTTAACAACAATAACATATGACAACCTACAGTAATATGTCCCTACATTTTTTTTAGTTAGGTGTGCTGCATGAAAAAATTAATGGACCGGTAATTTTATCAGGCAGCTGAAAACTCATTCATTTCACATGCTGCTAAGCTACATAAGGTTTCAGGCCTATGTTTTTGGAGAGTAATAATGCATGTTTTGTTACTTTGAAAGAAGAAATTTTTATCTGGTCTGGTTTGGTTTTGGTTTATTTACAGAGTGTAAGTTCTTGTATTTCCACTGCACTATTAAAATCTATGTTTCATACTAAGAACTGGTCCTTTCCTAAACACTGGGGGCTTGAAATTCATATGTCTAAGAGAACATCTTATTACCATGCAACATTTATTGCTCGAGGCTCATTGGCCAGCTTTCCTTTTATATAAAAATATAATGCCAGATTATACAGCAATTTTCATTTACTCCTCAGGTAAACTTTTGAATGATCTCTGTAAAACCAATTTGAATAACATCTGTTTCTCCCAATTTGGATAGATGCTGACTGAAATACTGAAGAAATTTAGAGCAGCATGCTGAACTACACTTCCAGAACTGTTGTTTCTTTTGACTGGAATCAACAATCATGGTTTTTAGACTGAAGGAAGACGTAGGGATTTTACAATTTATATTCCAATAAAATAGAAACTAGTGATGCCAGTCATTTTGTAAAAAAAATGATTGTTCTACATATTCCAACAATAGTAAAAGAATATACTTTAAATTAAATACCTGGCATTATCCTTAGGTTAGGACTTGATTACTTTCATTTCCAAAAGTTAAATAAGATGCTCGAAAGAAAGGGACTTCTGTACTTCAACATCATCATGCATTACTTCTTAGAAAACATTTAGCTCTCATTCTAAGTTTCTATCAGATAATTTAATTATATTTTAGGCTTTTTCATTGCACCTTTACATTTTATTTAACTAGTTGCATGAAAAAAAATTACTCACTTACCTATAATTAAATTAATACCATAAGTTTGCATTACCCATTTTATAATTTGGATACTGGAATTTAAAATAATCCAAATAATAGGATATTCATATATATGGAAGATATGTAAAACAAGATCATAGGGCCAAGATTCTTACACTGATTATTATTTTACTCTCCCAGTAGCACAGTAAAAATCAGCAAAGCTATTCAGAAATTACGTAGAGATATAAGAACCACGGTACATTAGTGGGAGGCAGTCCATTTCTGTAACCATGTACATGCAACAGTGTTTGAAGTATCCTAGAATATATGAGATTCTTTCACAGGATTTTAAGACGTGATTTGATCCTATGCTCTTCTAGATCAGCAGTCTGTCAAAAGAAGGGTGATCCTTGTTTGTCTGAACTGCCATTGGATTCCTCTGCTCCAGAATTGAGTTCCACTTTAAAGACTTGAATGAACTCTGGAAACAAAATATTTTCATGTCTTAACACAAAGTATCATTGCACAAAAGAAGAAAATAAAAAAATACAAACACAACCAACAACCCTCCTCCCCCTGACAAAAAAATCCCAACAACAACAGTGACAAAACTAAACAAACAAACAAACAAACAAACAAATCCACAAGAAACCAAAGGCCACAAAACCCCAGACAAACTAAAACAAAACAAAACCACCCCAAAGAAAACAATAAAAAACCCACCCAAACTTAACCAAAACAACCAAACACAAAAAAAAAAATCCAAAAAACATAAGGAAAACCCACAAAATTAATAAAAATTAGGCTTAAAATCTTTTGAAATCACAACATAGTTTTGAAACTAGATACTTACCTCTTGCTTAGGTCTATCGTTAACATTTTCTAACACTACTTGGTGTAGTGTTAAATCAAGAAGTGTCAGTGCTATCTTGAGGTGTGATATGGGATTTGTCTTCTTGAAGCAAATCATTGACTTGGAAGCTGCCACATTAGCAATGGAATTTATGAAGGTACTACTTCACCAAAATTCCTACATAATTCAAATTTCTTTCATATAATTATAAACTATTTCAAAATGAAAGCATTAAAATTAAAGAGCCACTGTATGGTTAAATTGCTTCTGCACTGTAATTATCTTAAAGATTTTGTTTCCTCTGACAGCCCTCTATAAATATACACATCATTATTAATTCTGCTACATCAAATAAAGTAAAAATGTGTCCATTTCTGAACAGTAATCATGGTTGTTAAGGCATACATTGTCTCTCAGATAGCTAATATGGATGGATTTTTTTTTTCCTCTAAAGTAATATCTACCAGGAGAAATTGATGTGGGTTGGAAGGTGATCAATTTTGTGTTGCTTTTCCTAATGAGGTCAGTCTGAGAGTGAAAAAAGGTCTGTTGTAATCAGATTACAGGAATCTCAGGTTTAAATTTCCTTGAAGTTATCATTTAATAATGTTTGCCATTCTTTCAGAGGCAAGAGTCACAGATGGATTTTTTACTTTTCTCTCACCAATTTTATTTAATGGTCCCTGGTCATATAGGGATGGGTTTTCTATCATTTTACAAATAAACTATTTTTCTTCTCAGATAAGATGTTGAAATATATGTCTGATGTTCAACTCAGAATCTATTTCACATACATAAGTTCAGTACAATATTAGTGAAAGCAGATATCTGTGTTTGGTATTAACCTAGTATTGTCATGATTGCAATCTTACTTAGCTAGAGAAAAAAACAACTTAAAACCACAATTGTTGCTGCTGCTTTTAATTTGGTTTTGGTTTTGTTTTGGGGTGTTTTTTTTTTTTGTTGTTGTTGTTTTTTGGGGTTTTTTTTGGTTAGTTGGTTGATTAGTTGGTTAGTTGTTTTGTTTGTGGGTTTTGGGTGGTAGGGAGGGAGGCTGCTTTTTGGTTTTTTTCCCCCTCAAATGCCACAACCAGTATTGGAGTTGTTCAAGTGTTTATTACATTTTTTCAGTGTGCATATAATTCCTCTTTCTCAGCTTTGATAAATCTTTTATTTACTTGTATGATGATGACACTGTCTTGTTGCTATCTGATAAGGGGACCAGCAAGATTAACACTATTCTTCATGCTGAGCTAACAGAAAGTAACAAAGTGACTTCATGAAAATTGAGCTAATACTCAATTTAGATAAGACTTCGGGGGTATTGTTCACTCCTTGACCTCTGCCAAGGAGGAAACTTTTCAGATTAACTCAGACAAGAACACACAACAACACAACAGAGATTACTAAACATCTTCCAATATTGCATCTGGCCTATTTTATTATTTTATCTAATGGCAAGGCAGCAGTAAAAATTACAGTATATGTTTATATAGATGTTACCCATATAGAGTTAATCTCTTCCAGGTTTGGTTTTTCTTTTTCTTTTTTTATCCATTGGCTTTCTGTAGATAGATTTTAATCTTTTTTATGAGTACTTGTTCCTGAGGCAGAGATAGTGTCAAATCTCCCTATATTTACTTGCTATATAGAGGTTTGCACTGTATTAAAAAGGGTTGTTTCTTCCAGACAGAGCAAACAATGTTATATATTGACTTACTATTATTATATCTAGAGTATTTGGATCAAAACTCTGTGGACTTAAGTAGTTTTTCTTGAATAGTAGTCCTGTTGGAATTATAAGTCTTGCAAATTAATTTTTGGGGGCTGGTGGTGGGGGAGGGGGGAGGGGTGTGAAATGATGGTAGCAAGGTGCATGTGTAAAAATCTGAAAGTGTAAAAAGTTTAGAAAAAATCTTACCCTTTTTAAGCCATTTACCGTATATGAAACAGTCAAGTGTGCATATTTGTTTGAGTCCTTTCTGATCATTCCCAAATCTTACCAAATTCTATTTTTTGAACATATGTGCAATGAATTGATTAACTTAACTGAGAAGCTTGCTGAAAGGCAAGCTTAATTCAGAAAAGCTTGTGCTGTTTAAGACTCTACAGCTCTGCCTGCGTTGTTCCTGGAATGTGACTCTTAGCCAGTTTTGTGAACACAACCTTCAAAAATCTTGAAGGAGAAAATAATTAATCCATTTGTCAGTGAGTGCATCTGAATTATGTTTTACTCTTACACAGGAACTTCAGTAGAATAATTGCTTTACCATGGGTGTCATGATGTGAACTGACAGTGGTAACATTGCAGGAGCATGCTCTTAGCCTCTGGCTATTAGTCAGTTCAGCCCTTCACCAAATTTTTACTGTATATCACCTGACAAGCACTAATCTCTGAGTTTCTATGGTCTGTTTTTCTTAGCTCTAACACAAACTAATGAGTCAAAAAAACCCTGAGAACTTGTATTTTTATGATGTAGATGAAGTACTGCAACACAACTCACAACAGAAACAAAAATAAAACTCCTCTTGAATATGCAATATAACTCACTAAGAACATTCAGAGACAGAAATAAATGTGAAATAACTACAAAAAACATTATGAAGACTTAATTGCAACTGCACATATCTGCATTCCACTACATAGACATGTTATATACATATACACATATGTATTGTAACGTATACCACACAAAGACAGCTTATTTTGGATACAATATCCAGCTAGGATGACACGGCTGCTATAGAAAACAAATCAGGAAAACATGAAAGAAATGGTTAAAAGTTTCAGAACTGCTGGAAAAGCAACTCAAAGCACACTAGTTACCAAACCAATATGGTAGGTTATCTGTGATAGATAAATGTTACTAATGAGATATATTTACCCACATAGTAATGTCCTTAAGTTTGCCTTGAAAAAACATTAATACTACTTGTATTAAAACTAGAAATTAAGCTTCTTTTTTTCTGGTTCTTCCTCCCCCTGCCCCAGGATGTGCCCTGTTTAGTTTGAGTTATACTGTGTAATCTACATACCCATCAGGCTGCCTGCATAACTCAAATGCACTGTCACCTCTCAGAGGCTACAAGTAAAAAGAAAGAACAGCTGCTAGTAAGCCTTTGTGAGATAATAAATCAGCAACAGGTGCTCCAGGCACTCAGGAAGACTGGAGATCAGGTCACAAATGAAATAGATTTAGAAGGAAAACAAAAGAAATAAAGGAAGGTGTTTGTAAGACAACATGAAGAAACTGTGTTTGATTTTGGCTCCTGTGAAACTAAAATTGGCAAAGGGATGGAAATCTAGACAGCTAATAAGCAAAGCTACAGGGAACCTGGCTAGAAAAAGAAAAAAAAAAAAAAAAAAACCAAAAACCAAACATAAAACCAAAAACCAAAAAAATGAATGAATAAATGTACTCTCTTTATTCAGCAAAATAAAAAACCAATTCAATTACCCATGAAAAAAAAGGTAGACAACATTTGCATTTTCCTGCTAAGGGCCAAAGAAACATATGCTGAAACTAAACGTAGTTTGTACCATGGTATTTCTAATAGGTTTCTGAAAATTCATATTATTTGGATAGCAGCATTATAGTAATGCTCTGATTTTTCTCTATACTTTCCTTCGCTCCATGACAAAAGTAAATGGTATTGATAACTCAAAATGTCTGCCACTGATATATTTCTTCAGATTTTCTTTTCTTTTGGTCTCTTCTGGCAGTCTCTGTGCATATAAAATGAGGCTGAAGTCAAAGAAGAAATGAGACAGTGGACCTAACAGATTTTTAAAAACATCAGAACTGGAAAATTATTTTTTTAATTCAATACTTTTTTTCAGTTACTTCATCTTTCTTTATAATTTTTAGCTTTTATTTTCCCTCCTACATCCTAGAAAATACAAGAAATTCACAGATATGAATCAGTTTTAATTCCTTCTTTACTGTTAGGTAGATTTCTGTTTATTTTTAATCTGTTGGATTTAAAAAACTGAAGATGTTGTTGAGAGCAAGAACTAATTGTCTATTGAAAAAAGAGTTGAGTGACAGTTATTGTGTAACATATTGCTCTTATTGCTCCTGGTAGCACTTTTGAAAATCTAATTGGAGAGAAAGACAAGACTGTTCTATGTTGCACCAACACAGAGAATTAAGTCCCAAATATTGTACAAACTCTGCAAGAAATATAGAGCCACAGCATACAGATACAAACCTGATGGAAATGTATAAAGAAACAGTGCACATATATTGAAAAGTCTTGGTACCAGAAGTTTAAATAGTAAAAGTCCAGTCTTTGGTGTATTGTACAATGAGCTTGTATAATAGTCCCATCAATTTCAGAGGGAACAGTGGTGGTTGTAAATAAACAAAATAAACAAAACTAGTAGTCCCTTAGGCTTTTTCTCCCTACTTCCCCCAGGTCTTGAAAGTACTTTTAATCAGTTATCTGCACACTACAACTGTTAAGGAACTCTCATTTAGGAGTCATGACCCAGGCCTTACCCAGACCAAACCATTTTATATTTCTACCAGAGTCACCAACAGTTATGACTTTTCTTTTCTGTAAATAGCAGTAGTTGTGGTTTTAACACTTATTTCTCCAGTATTTGTGTGTATTTCACATATATATATATATATATATATATATATATATATATATATATATCTTTATACTTCCAGAAGTTAAAAAACTTATTCCTTGAACATGTAATCTCTTATCTTGTTTACTTTCATGTTAAAATATTTAATGACTTTTAATGAACAGTAACAAAACAGGATTTTTTTGTGTCTGTTTCACCATCTATAATTTATCTGGGCAAGGCAATTGTAGTTTAAATTGGAAATATCGTTTTCATTTTTAAAGTCATTTCTTGTTTTGCAACGTTATGACTTTAATAATAGTCAGTGCCCTCCAATGCCCCAGCATAGTAGTAGAAATGCATAAATAAGCTACAGCCCAAGGCAAATCATAGTGTTTTACATTGCTTAACAGTTCATTGGCTAGTGGAACTGGTAGAACAAAATATTTCAGATTTGGGCTGATATACTTTATTCCAAAGGATGAGAACAGTTAAGGTTAGAAGCGACCTTAAGGATAACTAGTTCAATCGCCTAACCATGGGGATTGAACAGTAGTATAAGGGACAGTCTAGTAGAAGGTACACATCACTCAGAGCCCCATCCAACCTGGCCTTGCACACTTCCAGGGACAGGGCATCCTCATCTTCTCTGGGCAACCTATTCCAGTGCCTCACAGGAAACGATAGTTATCCTGACAATAATATTTCTTCCTCAGGCTGTGATTTTCCCTTGATTTGATACAAATTCTTGTTCTAATTATGGAAGATCTTGAAGCTTTCCTTGAAACAAGAATTATTCTCTTGCCAATTTAATAACAGGTTCTCAGTCATGTGTGCTTGAAAGATGGCTGGTGTTCCAGTTGCCTTCTGATTTCAAGTTTCACGTACTTTGGGAAGAGAAATGCTTGAAATCTTCACAAAAAGGAGTTTTAAAATTTTATGTGTGGGTTTTATCAGGTATCATAACTTCCTGAAAAATGGCTGACTAAAAATTATTGAAAATCCAATAAAAAATCCCAGATATTGCTATACTTCCTAATTATTGCAACTATGACTTAATTGTTTTACTGTTTTAAAAATTCTGTTATAAATACAAAATATATTCTAACGTGTTCACTTATACTCTTTTAGTAAGCCAAGAAACTAAGATGATTTGGGTTTTGTTTTGCCTTGTTTTGGGGTTTTTGTGGAATTTTTTACTATTAAAAAATATTGTACTTTCTTAGCAGATTTATATCCCATAGTTCAATTTTTTTCAAGGATAGTTAAGAAAAAACAGACTTAATGTTCAGGTATAACTGAATACTTTGACACACCTTTACATGCATTTAGCAACTTTTCATCCCCTCTCTTTTCCAGTAGCAAAAATACCTGATAAAAAGAAATTGCCCTATAATTTTTTTTTTTGTGGGGTGTTGACTTTTTTTTGCTCTTAATTAGTAGTTTGTTTATATATTAAAAGATAATAATGAGAAAAGACAACTGAATGTGGTTAAAAAAATTTGAAGTAAAATTTTGGAGAGAAATATGGTGGGATTTTTGTTATTTTGGGTTTTTTTACTGGTAATATTTTAAAATAGTATGCAGGTAGAATAAACCCCAATATATGCCAGATTAGAATATGGTGACTTAAAATTTGAGATGTTTAGTAAACATGATATAGCTTGAAGTTCTGACCCTGAGAGTGCTGGAGATGTAATAGATATGCCTAAAGAGACTTCCCAGAGGAGATCTTGCTTCTTGTCTCTACCTCTTAGTAATGACTTATGCCGTATAACTCATGTTCTAATTAGCCTCATAAATGTTTAAATTTTTCTTTTGCTATTGTGAAAAGCTGAGATTGTTCTGCTGGAGTACTCAGAATTACATGATGCCAATAATAAAGAACTGAGACGACAGTCTTTTTAGTACTTCACCACTGCATTTGTTTTACAGTAAGCCTTTTTCTCAAATACAAAATAGGTTTGTGCATTTCCTTTTTGGATAAAACAGGAGCAAGTGTCTTTAATGGCATAATTATTAATTTCTACCCAGTATTGCTTTTTACACTTCAGACTGGGACAGTATCCTGGTTTAGTAATTTGGGCTTCAAAGAAAAAAACGTTTTGCACAGCTGGAGGCTTGTTAGCCCAATGGGCATGATAAGCAGCTAGCAAAAATCATGCCTACATCTTTCACTCTGAAATGGCTTATATCTCTTGACCAGTTAATAAGTCTTTAGCTCAAGAAAAGTTCTATAATTGGCTTGAAAGGGTTTTTTGTGCCTTTTGTGATGAGACATATAAATGCTAGGACCGAATTTTTCATGATGTGTAATGGAATAATTTAATGCAGAGAGGTTCCTTTAGACTTTAAATGAAGTATCAAGGGATATTTACTGGGAAGGAATATTACTTGTGAAAGAGAAGTTAATGGAGTTAGTAAACAAAATCAACATCCTTTCTTCTTCTGTAAATTTATATTGGCTACAAGACGCAGCAGTGGATTTTTAAAGTAAATTACTTGTAGTATCCCACTGTCACTCAGTAGCTGGAAAATTCTTTAACTTAGTGAAATTGTATTAGAAGACTGCATTTATGGCTTTTGAAATTATGGCTTTAATTATTGATCAGGCACTTCAGCGTGGAATCCATAAATGCAACACATTAAATACTCTAGGAGTTAGCTGTGAAGTTGAAAAAAAATGCTGAATTAGGTGCCTGCCTAATTATTTTAAAGTATAAGTAGTCTGATGTTGGTCAGCAAAGGAAAAGCATGTTGATCCTTCCATAAAATGTAGCATACACTAACTTTTGTATTTAATTCAAACTAGTTCATATAATCCAATCTGTAATAGATCTTGATACACTTTATGGGTAAAAATCCTATAATCTCTTAGGCATGGGATACAACTCAAGTTATTAATCCCTTTTTTTTAATAGAAAGCATGTCTCTTATTTAATGTTCCTTAAAGTATTTATGTATTAAATATTCACCCTGTTCTAGGATAGCCACCTGCTGAAACCCTACAGAACTGTTAATAGAGTAAGTCTCATAAAATCTGGACAGTGTATTAATATATTCTGCCTCTGTATGCTCATGTTTAATAATGCATGCCATCTCATCCTGGTGCTTAGTTTATTCTCCCCTCAACTTAACATTCGTTTATAAATATTATAACAGAAGTTCTTAAATTGTTAATCCATTTTGTGCAACAACAACTTGAGAGACCCCTCATTTTACTGCGTGCCAGAAAGCATGTGCCAGAAAGTTTTCTTTGGATTAAATATAAAAATAATTTAGGTCTTCTGTAACAATGCAGAACATAAAATAATACTGTTCTCCTAGACTTTTCATTTTTGTCTTTGAGTAAAATGTATCTGAATTTTCCTAATAAAATGGCAATATATTTGTCTATACCAAAAATAAGTAAAAGAGATTTTACATTTCCATAGTCTTGAACAGGTCTTGAGTTCATCACATTAATTATTTTATTTTCTTTTTCTCTATTCCCTCCAGTGTTGACAGTATTGATGAATAATTCATGGTGAAGTATGTGTATGTATAAAATGTATTAAAAGCAAGACGTTGGAATGGAATCATGAGGCCGATAATTACTAAATGCAATACTTTTGCTGATTAATTCTTGTTGATTATTTCTGGTATACTTCAGCAGTTAGAAATTTTCATCAATTCAGTATTTCTACTTTGCGAATTAGGTTAGCATGTTAGTCTCAACTGTATTATCAGAGTATGAGCTGCAGAAGATAAACTAAAATTTGGAGACTAGAATTTCTTGATTGGAAATGTCTGGAAGTAAGAAGTCAGAAATCATCCTGTTAAACCCACAGGTTCATCATGCAGTGTGTGCAAAATTATATTCAGAAAATAATCTCTTGTACAGATGCGTTCTTGACTCCATGTGTATACCAGACTCTCTAGAACAGGTAATAGTCAAGGGGCAAATAGGAATGGTGCAGGAGAGATATCCAGGTGCCAGGATAATGCTCCTTCTCTGACAAATATCTTACAATATCCTCTACATTTTATTAAAAAAAAGAAAAACAGGCATTTGTTGCTGATGTTATTTGGATATTTTGTTATTTGGATAATTCACTTAGGCTTAATGGATAGAATGATTGTTCCTATCAGGAAACTCTTGATTCCTCTATCAAAAAAGATTACAAACTGTATTCTAGGGCATCTGCCCTACTTTTAAGGTTAATCCAGACCAAAATCTGAATTAAAAACCTTTTGACGTTCTAATAGGTGTGGATTTCAAGGGAAGCATATTGATATAACCACTTTTCAAGTTTGTCTTGTTCCTCTCATGTTATCCAGATTATACTGAGCGATATACTAGGAAGATCCAAAAAGGTTGTGAGGTGTTTATTTCCTTTTCCCCTGTCCATGAAGAAATTTCTGTTGCTGGAAACTACACTGTAAAGTCCAACAGTGGAATGAATAATTTTTGATAGCCTATGTCTCCATAAAGTCTTGGTTATTTTTTGTTCAGACCTCTCTAATATTTCTCATCCAATTTAAAAGAAATTTAATTTTACTTGGTTAGGCAAAGGCTGCTTGCAAAACTCCATTTTCTACTTGCTCTTGCAAGACCTGTTTTGACTTCAAACAGTTTTCAAGCACGATTTTGAAATTAATATAGTTTTAAAAAATACACTGAATAAATTCAGGTTACCTGCTCTAAATATGGGCTATTATAAGATGATGCTTCAAATATGGCTGGGTGTCATAGTTGCTTTCAACCACCCATGGCTTTCATATTACCTACAAAAGAAATTGCCCAAATTTTCCAATAAATACTGAAATGTTCTCAGCTTTTGGCTTTAAATTGTATATTTTTTTCCTTTTCTTTCCCAGTCATCATATTATATTTCATTCTAATTTACTATTAATTTAGTGCTAGTTACAATACTTTTACTGAACGAGTACATAACATGCAACTGATGAAGAAAATTCACTTAGGTATATCTTTTATTTCAAAGTGTTTTCCTTCCTAGTAAGTGCCAACAATATTTAGGATTTTTCTGAAGAGGGTTAAATTAAAAAAAAAAAAAATTTCACTGAAAATTGAATGTTTACTTTTTTTTTTTTTTTTTTTTTTTAATCTCTAATGACTTCATACCTCTACATAAGCTGAAGAAGGTAAATAAAATAAACTTTTAATCATTGGCTTCGGGCAGAAGAACCTTGCAACAGATTACCAGTTGGTTTGGTTTGGCTGGGTTAGATTTTTTCATTTTGATATTTTGTTTGTTTCTAGTTTGTCTTTCTTAATAATACAGTGTTATCAAATACTTTATAATGAAACTCATTTATGTTTTGTGTTTTGTATTTATCAAAATTTTGTGTTCAAGATAATAATAAGCATTAAAAAAGAAAAGGAAAGCAAGGAACAAAAACCCAAAAAACCCCCTCCTGATAAATGGTTTAGAGCCAGAAATTTGTCTTAATTATCCTTATAAAGCAATTTTAAAGACAAGAGTAGCTGGTTTCCAATTGATTAACTGTGCTTCTGGGATTGCTCCTGCTGTTCAAAATGACTCTTCCCTTAGGGTGACATAGATCACTGAAATATGCTTCCTAGTAATGCTAGCGAGCCACAAAATCACTAATTAAAACTGAATATCTATTTTTGTGTGAATAATAATGTAAAGTAACTTAGCATCCATGCAGACTTCAAGAACACTTGAACATTATTTCATTTGCATCTTTATAGCCCACAGTGTATTCAATTCTTTTTTTTTGCTTTTTTTTTTTTTTTTTTTCTTTTTAACATATGATGCAAATTACAGATTTGGTAAAAAGTTTTACTTCTATATGGGTATTTGATCACCTGGACATCTCTCAAAATTTTAAGACTGCATAGTAGATGACAATTGACTTAATCACTCTTTCTTCAAGAAGGAACATATTCAACAGGAGGTGAAGTGAAATGAAACCTCAGCCAACTTTCTCTGTATATAATTCTTCCCCAGGCTGGTTAAATAAGTTGACATTCTTCCCTGGGAAAGCTATGGCTTAACAGAAACTGCAGAGAGACCTCAGTGCCTCAAGCACAGACACTTGGCACTTCTCTTGAAGTAGTGTGGTGATGCTGTTACCACGGCAACTGGCCCTGGTACACACAGAGAGCTTCATGACTTGTTATTTGTGATAGGAGAAGTTGTGAGATGCTTCAGAAATGCTTTTCATAAAATTCTCAGCACTTCAGAATGGACAAGCAAATTATAGAACCCACTTCTGTAATGTCATTTGATTTGCCAGTATTGTTTGCTTTCCAGAAGATCCATGATCATTAAGATAATTAACTGGCAAAACATTTACAGAAGCATGTGGTAAGATGACCTGCAAGCATGCAAGTGATCAGCAATGTCAAATTAAACATAATGGGCTGATCAGTATATTCCTGTGTGTTACATAAATACTTATTAAAACTTCAGAAATATGCTCTGTAATGAGAATGATGATGTTCCCTTGAGACAGAAAAAATCAGCTGGTATTCCACTATGCTTAGACCACTAAAATCTCACAAAAAAAAAAAATTAAATGGGAAACAAATTTGGCATACAGTATTTCTTTTTAACATGAACACACACCCATGCTCAGAATAGGGACAGCCATTATTTAACATTTTTGAGTCATTGTTTTTTATTACTTTTTAAAGGCACACTGAAGATCATAGTAAGCAAAATTTGCCAGTACATTATCATCTAATATTGAGATTTACTAGTTACACAAAAAAGTAAGTGAATGTATGCAGTAAAGAAAAAGGAAAGGATATCAACTGTGGGTTAGAGAAGCTGGATTTTTCTTGAGTGCATGACAGTTGCACATGAAGTGGTAAATTCTAAAGCCATGTCCAAAGTGCTTCAACAGATCCAAGTCTCTAATAGTGAATTGTAATGGCAATTCCTTTTATATTTTGGTGAATGAATGTTTAAAGTTCATTATTAAAGTCTGTACTTTAGCTCTCCTTAGTCTGAAGATTTATAACTTTTTTGTGTTGAAAATCTAAAGTATTCACATTTGGTGTTGTGGCAAATGCAAGGTAGGCTCTTCTGTTAGAGAAAATAGCAAGATTTCAAGCCCTAGCCTATTTCAACAGTAAGTCTAGTTTAGTTTTCTGATGGTTCTCACTGTGTGTCCTTTGACTGGTTTTCAGTCAGGTTTGCAGTGCTTCTAAATGCCCTAAAAGAATTTAACAGATCTAAAATGGGAATTTAATCCATGGTAAATACTCTCGTATCTCAGCTCACACCATCTACAATTGTCCTGAGAAAAAAATGTTGTGGGAAGAGGTAACCTTTCTAACTCAAGCTCATCTGTTAGCTCTACACAGTCTGATTGAAATATATCTCATCTGGTTTTATTGTGAAGCATAAAAAATCAGAGCAATAGCATCACGTACCAGCTTTTGGCATTTACTGTTTTCTTAATTACATATTTGCTAATATAGTGTACATATTCCCAGAATATTTTTCATAAGAATTTGAAAAATTCTAGTTCTAAATTTGAAAAAAACCTGAAAGTTTTTAAATAGATATAATTATCATCATATCAGCTTATAAATCATTAACAAAACAGAACCTCTATAGGTTTGTCTGTCACAGTATATTCTATTTTAATTATTTAATGTTCCTTTCCTTTTCTTCTTTCTTTTTTGTTTTATATTAATCAGTGGGAGGGGTCAAAAGATGGATTATGCCTACTAATTCCTCCTCTGCCATTTCCTGACTGCATTAGTTTTAATCTTGTGAACAAAATGGCTAGGCTGAGCAAATTCCCACTCTTGATAATGCATCAAGAAATTGACAGAGGCAGGATGTCAAAGACACAAGACTGAGGTAAGGATAGCATTTCATTAGATCATATACAATTGAAATCTTTCTCAAGCAATAGGATTTTAATGATTTCCAGAGCCATTGGTATAGCCAATAAACAGAAAATGACAGAATTATCTAACTTGGCATTAAGTGGAACTTGCTTTTTTTCTTTTTCCCTACAGGCTAGAGTGTTTGTGAATTCCACAAGGTTCAAAGTTAGTCTTGCATATGGAAAGTTGTAGTTCCTGAGGAACTACGTCTGTCTGGGATACACAATATAGGCGTTTTAGATGTGATGAACAGAATCACAAGACAGGTAAGGTTGGCAGGGGCCACAGTGGCTCGTCTGCTCCAACCTCCCTGCTCAAGAAGAGTTATCCTAGAGCATGTGACACAGGATTATGTCCAGCGAGTTCTTGAATACCTCCAGTGAAGTAAAGTCCACAACCTCTCTGGGCAGCCTGTTCCAGTCCTTAGACACCAACACAGTAAAGAAGTTCTTCCTCAAGCTCAGGTGGAACTTTCTGTCCCCATTGCCTCTCATCCTATTGTTTGGCACAGCCATGAAGAGACTGGATCTATCCTCTTGACACTCTTCCTTTAGAAACTTACAGAAGTTGATAAGGTTCTGTTATGATATAGTTATTACAGTGGTGCCTTTGCCTGAATTAAGGTACTAACAAGACCATATGCCAAAGTCAATAGTTTGGGTTTTATTTAACAGTAAATGAGAGAGAGAGAGAGAGAGAGAGAGAGAGAAAGAAGCAAAGAAAAGAAGTGGGGGGAGAGAAAGAGAGTGACAGAGATAGATTAAGTAGAAAATATCACCACTGTGGATCCCAATGGCATCCAATTGATCATTTCCATCTGATTTTCTTGGTGGTGAGGGTGCCCCAAAAGCATAAAGACCAATGGATTAATGTATGTTTGGGTCAGGTGGGGATGCCTACTTGGCGGGGAGCAAGTTTGACGCTGTCTATTGCACCAGAGTCAGGATCGGTGGCATCACTTTGCATCATGTGCAGTTCTCTGGTGCAAGGCCTCAAGAATGAGTCTGGGGGACACTTTAGGTTTAATTGATGGATTATGACAAAGCTTAGCTACCTCTCATGCGAATGTCCCATGGATATGGTCTTCCCAGGGTGGGGGGTTTTACAGCTGAGCCAGTTTGTGTAAGGAAGGATGGATGTTCGCTCTCTCTGAACAGAGGTTATGCCACACACAAACCTCACCTCCTCTCCCCTTGGTTTTGGAGGAGTGTGGGCAAAGCAGACGATTGTGAGAGCTATGATCTCCCCCACCTCTAACCAAGCAGGGATGATTTTCTGGACAGCTATTGGGTTTGGCTTTCTTTCGGATGCTTTCTTCTCCCTCAGCTGTGTTTGTTTTTTTCCTAGACCCTAGATGATTGAACAGCAGTGTCACATTTATCTTGTCTCAAATTCCCTTACGCAATTTGACTCAGTCTAAGGTTCCAGTCAGGAGACATTTTTGAGGAGGGCTGGGCTTCAGTGACAGCAGCTTCTTTATATGTAGTTTTGCCATAACAGGCAAAAGTCCTTCGTAACAGTGTTTAAGCCATGAACCATAAGGTTTCAGTCTGTGACAAGTTTCCTGTCAGTTGCCTCTTCTCAAGGCTGAACAGGCTCAGCTCCTTCAGCCTTTTCTCATAAGAGAGACGCTTCCATCCCCACTGGACTCCCTTCAGGAGTCCCTCCATGCCTTTCTTGAACTGAGGAGCCAAGAACTGGACACAGTGCTCTAGATGTGCCTCACTAGGGCACAGTAAAGGGGCAGAATCATCTTCCTTGAGCTGCTGTTAATGTTATTCCTGAGGGACCCCAGGACACCATTGGCCTTGTTGGCCACCAGAGTACACTGCTGTCTTGTGGACAGCTTGTTGTCCACCACAATTCCCTGGTTCTTCTCTGCAGAGCTGCTTACCAGCAGATCAGCTCCCTTAGCTATTTAAAGATAGTTGATGTCACACAGGCTTTCTGATTTAGTAGATTGACTAAAATACACTGAAATCTCAAAACAAATGTAGATTATGGCACAATGCAGGAGTTTCAATCACAATACCAGTGTGATTCCCATTACCAGTCTCAACCATGTGCTCTGTGTCATGATGCTTAGTGTCCTCAATAGGAAGGAATAGAAAAGTTGATGCTAGCCCAAGCCTGTTGCTCTCTTAAAATTCATTTGCTGGTTACCTTGTTTTTTGTGGTCTGGGTTGGGCTGGACAATTGTTCACTCTATAGGTGCTGGTTTGGCTAAACTGGGGAGGCATTCACATTCTTTTAATGAAATCAGGGACAAACATTTACACCACCACTTCATAGCTGTTTATTTAAAACAAAGGCCTTTGTGTGGCCTGTGTTCCCTTGGGTGAGGTTCCTTGCAATTATAATGGCCTATCACACTCTACATTACTCCCAGAGCTTCACCTTTGCCCACCACTTCTGAGCCTTACTCTCTTTTAGACATTTGTTGATCTGCCACAATGTGAGTCTGTCAAAGGGAACTGAAATATACAATAAACTGAAATACAGAAATAGTGTATATAAAAATATAGATAAATGTTTATAATCATCTAATCAGAGAAAAATGAAAGCACATTCAGAAAGAGGAAAAAATTAATGCATTATTATTATTATTATTATTATTATTATTATTATTATTATTATTATTATTATTATTATTATTATTATTATTATTATTATTATTATTATTATTATTATTATTATTATTATTATTATTATTATTATTATTATTATTATTATTCCCTCTTTAAAAAAATTTTAAGTTAAACTGGATCAAAGCAAATATTGGTTTCCAAAGTAATACTGAACTTTTAAAGCAATTTTTATAAAAAAGTAAAATAATCTAGGTCAGAACAATAAAACTAAGTAATTTGAAACACACAGAGAAAAACTGGGAAAAATGGTCAGTGAGAATTAGCATTAGGGAAAATTAAGTTTTGGAACCAAAAGTTGTGGAATCATATCTGCTTTTGAGATTTGAAATGCTGAAAAGCATATTTCTCTGCTGGTCTGAGCATAAGTGCATTTTTGGGCTCACTAAGTCCGCACTGTCCCTTTTGTCAGGTGCTACTTATTTTTCCATTGGGTGATGGATTAGGTACATTAAGTTTATGGCTTTAAGCAACAGCTTTGTCCTGTTTATGCTTATAAGAGAAACATCAATCACACTCACCCCATAGCCCTGTAAGTTTTACTCATGTCTCACTAGCTTAACACAAGTACAATGCAATTTGTAGAGACAGATATTACTCCCAGTGGTGCCTTCCTACTGTTGTGGTCTTTCCTCATCAGCTTGGGAAACCTCACTCTGTGAATTAAACCCTACCATGCAATAAGAAAAGCTAATTTTGGCAGCATTTATTATCTGTAAATTTGTAATTATTTCTTTGTTGAATGTCAAAATATTTTTCTTTTTATATGTCTATGAAACACTGTAATGAAAAGCAATACAGAAACTGTTGGCTAATATAAGATGACCTGCAATGACAGATCATAACTTTATTATTGCTGTTTACTTTGTGCCTCTTAGTATTCACATACAATCAAACAATTTTTTTTAATATTATCATCTAATAAAAAACATACCTTTCTGTTTGCCATCAAGAAAAGACAAAGAGACAATTTTAAAACACTGAGACAATCTTGTCTCTAGAAAGAGAGATCAAACATGCAGTCTGTGTGTTTTATTTTATCTGACAAAATGCTACTTGCATGGCTTGGAAAAAAGAGCCAACTTCAAAGAAAACATGGAGGGGATCTTCCAGAAAGTGTATATCTTTTTCATGTGCATAATTATTTTGTATAGAAATATTTCATATGTGCTACTAGAGTTAAACTAAAGGTTATGCCCAGGGGTCTGGCCTCTTGTAATAAAGAGCTAGTTTTACCTTAATTTTATCGTTTTCATTAGAATGGACAGTTAATCTTGTTTGACTTCCTGAGCTTATATTTTACTCAGGAATTTTCTTTTGCCACTAAATCCATTAAAGAGAGAAATTGATAGTTTAGGGACACATTTTTAAAACTTTTACTGTAATTTTTTTAAAAAACACCCCAAACCCCTCAAACACATGTCAAAACAATAAAGCAAACCAACCAAACAACAACCAAAAACCCCCTAAATTCCCAAAACCCACCAAAAAATTCACAAAACAAGACCACAAACAACCTCAAAACCAAAAATACACAAATACTCACACAAGCCAAATGAGCTGAATGGAATAAAACAGAATTTGACTTTATCTATTAATAGTTTCTTAAACTTAGCCTGATAACCTTTTGAAATGTAGACCCAGTACCCATCTGTTTTCTTTAGTTTCCATGATGTCCAAATATTTTCTGGGCTTCTCACATATAAATAATTTTTTTTAAATGATCATACAAGTTTTCCTATTCTCTATACACCCTGTCTTTTGATGCCAGTCTTTGATACAATGTGTGGTCCCCTTCAGCCTTACAGGATCTATGCAATAATAGCACATAAAATCATGTGGACAATCGAAAATGCTTTCATAGGAAAGATATGGATGATCATTTGCAATTACTTGTAAGCACCCATGTTCCATTCTGTTAACCTTGGCTCATTTTTCATAGTAAATGCTAGTACATTGTCCAGTTGTTAATTTTGTGTCCAGCACTATTTCTCACAAATGCCTCACTTTGCACTGTTTTCAGGATGTCTAATACCTTGAGACAGCTGTGTAGCCTCCCTTCAGATTGCCATCTACACCTTCAAAAGGAAGTTCTTACCTCTTTCATTTTCCCATTTTTGGCTAACAGAGGCACTTGGAAGGGAAGCTCATTACTCCTTCCTGAGGTCACTTCTTGCCTTGCTGGATTAGAAACTGGAAACTTCGTGGGATTCAAATTCATGTTATGTCATTTGAGAAGGGGCACAAATGTACTTCATCCCAAGTGGTACACATCCCCTTTTGCTAAAACTATGGTTTCTTATGTAACAAATAGTCAATCTACAGAAGGAGTTTGGTGCTTAGGGATCTGAGGCTAGGACAGTCAAAGTAATTTATGAATATTGTAGTGATAGTCCTTTCTGGCTCCTTGTGTAAGTGTATGCTCCTCACATTGCTGCTTTCCACCCCTGGATGTGCAACCTCAAGGCAAGCTGAACCCCTGCCACTCTTACCCTGTATATTTAGATGTGTAAACCAATGCAAGAATCATCTGTTGTAACTCATTTTATAATTGGGGGGGGGGGGGGGGGATTGAAGG